>NW_026287929.1:30000-38940 GCF_023373465.1 Oncorhynchus keta | reverse complement strand
TTCTATTGTATTTGATCCTATTCTATCTTAGCCTATCCTGTCCAATCCTATTATATCCTATTATTTTTTATCCTATTATATTCTACTATGTCCTGTTCTGCCTATAATTTCATAATCTATTCTATCCTATTCTATTCTATCCTATCCTATCCTATCCTATTCTATTCTATTCTATCATATTGTATCCTTTTCTATTCTATCCTATTCTATTCTATTGTATTTGATCCTATTATATCCTATCCTATTCTATTCTATTCTATCATATTATATCCTTTTCTATTCTATCCTATTCTATTCTATTGTATTTGATCCTATTCTATCTTAGCCTATCCTGTCCAATCCTATTATATCCTATTATTTTTTATCCTATTATATTCTACTATGTCCTGTTCTGCCTATAATTTCATAATCTATTCTATCCTATTCTATTCTATTCTATCCTATCCTATCCTATCCTATCCTATTCTATTCTATTCTATTCTATTTTGTATCCTTTTCTATTCTATCCTATTCTATTCTATTGTATTTGATCCTATTATATCCTATCCTATTCTATTCTATTCTATCATATTATATCCTTTTCTATTCTATCCTATTCTATTCTATTGTATTTGATCCTATTCTATCTTAGCCTATCCTGTCCAATCCTATTATATCCTATTATTTTTTATCCTATTATATTCTACTATGTCCTGTTCTGCCTATAATTTCATAATCTATTCTATCCTATTCTATCCTATCCTATCCTATCCTATCCTATTCTATTCTATTCTATCATATTATATCCTTTTCTATTCTATCCTATTCTATTCTATTGTATTTGATCCTATTATATTCTATTCTATTGTATTTGATCATATTCTATCCTATCTTAGTCTAGCCTATCCTGTCCAATCCTATTCTATCCTATTATTATTCATCCTCTTATATCCTATTATATTCTACTATGTCCTGTTCTGCCTATAATTTCATAATCTATTCTATCCTATCCTTTCATATTCTATCGTATTCAAACCTATTACATCCCATTATATTCTATTCAATCCTATATAATATTGTATCCTATTATAACCTATTCTATTCTATCCTACTATGTCTTATCCTAACTATATTCTACTCATGTATTCTACTCGACTATATTGTATTATGTTATATCCTATCCTATCCTATCATAGTCTATCCTATCCTATCCTATCCTAGTCCTATCCTAGTCTATTCTATCCTATCCTAGTCTATTCTATCCTATCCTATCCTAGTCTATTCTATTCTATCCTATCCTATCATATCCTATCCTAGTCTATCCTATCATATCCTATCATATCATATCATATCCTATCCTAGTCTATCCTATCCTATCATATCCTATCATATCCTATCATGTCCTATCATATCCTATCCTATCCTATCCTATCCTCGTATATCCTATCCTATCCTATCCTATCCTATCCTATCATATCCTATCCTAGTCTATCCTATCCTATCATATCCTATCATGTCCTATCATATCCTATCATATCCTATCCCACCCTCGCACATCCTATCCTATCATATCCTATCATGTCCTATCCTATCCTATCCTATCCCATCCTCGTACATCCTATCATATCCTATCATATCCTATCATGTCCTATCATATCCTATCATATCCTATCATATCCTATCATATCCTATCATATCCTAGTATATCCTATCCTATCCTATCCTATCCTATCCTCGTACATCCTATCATATCCTATCATATCCTATCCTATCATATCCTATCCTATCCTATCCTATCCCATCCTATCCTATCCTATCCTCGTATATCCTATCCTATCCTATCATATCCTATAATATCCTATCCTATTCTATGTTAACATGAGCTAGCTAAATGGTGCTCTCAGGAAAATACCCTGGCTGACAGGCTGGATTGGACCCCTTAGGCTGGCTGGGAGCCATGCCTTCTCACCTAACACAACCTGTGTGTGTGTGGACTTATTTTCCTATCTGGAATGTCCTGACCAGGGACCAGAATGTCCTGACCAGGGACCAGAATGTCCTAACTAGGGACCAGAATCTCCTAACCAAGGACCAGAATGTCCTGACTAGGGACCAGAATCTCCTAACCAGGGACCAGAATGTCCTAACTAGGGACCAGAATCTCCTAACCAAGGACCAGAATGTCCTGAACAGGGACCAGAATGTCCTGACCAGGGACCAGAATGTCCTGACCAGGGACCAGAATGTCCTGACTAGGGACCAGAATCTCCTAACCAAGGACCAGAATGTCCTGACTAGGGACCAGAATCTCCTAACCAGGGACCAGAATGTCCTAACTAGGGACCAGAATCTCCTAACCAAGGACCAGAATGTCCTGAACAGGGACCAGAATGTCCTAACTAGGGACCAGAATCTCCTAACCAAGGACCAGAATGTCCTGAACAGGGACCAGAATGTCCTAACTAGGGACCAGAATCTCCTAACCAAGGACCAGAATGTCCTGAACAGGGACCAGAATGTCCTGAACAGGGACCAGAATGTCCTGACCAGGGACCAGAATGTCCTGAACAGGGACTAGAATGTCCTGAACAGGGACTAGAATGTCCTGACCAGGGACCAGAATGTCCTGACTAGGGACCAGAATCTCCTAACCAAGGACCAGAATGTCCTGACCAGGGACCAGAATGTCCTGACCAGGGACCAGAATGTCCTGACTAGGGACCAGAATGTCCTGACTAGGGACCAGAATGTCCTGACTCGGGACCAGAATGTCCTGACCAGGGACCAGAATGTCCTGACTAGGGACCAGAATCTCCTAACCAAGGACCAGAATGTCCTGACTAAGGACCAGAATCTCCTGACTAGGGACCAGAATCTCCTGACTAGGGACCAGAATGTCCTGACTAGGGACCAGAATGTCCTGACTAGGGACCAGAATCTCCTGAACAGGGACCAGAAAGTCCTGACTAGGGACCAGAATGTCCTGACCAGGGACCAGACTGTTCTAACCATGGACGAGAATGTCCTGACCAGGGACCAGACTGTTCTAACCATGGACGGGAATGTCCTGACCAGGGACCAGAATGTCCTGACTAGGGACCAGACTGTTCTAACCATGGACGAGAATGTCCTGACCAGGGACCAGAATGTCCTGACTAGGGACCAGTCTGGTTCTAACCATGGACGAGAATGTCCTGACTAGGGACCAGAATGTCCTGACTAGGGACCAGAATCTCCTGAACAGGGACCAGAATGTCCTGACTAGGGACCAGAATGTCCTGACCAGGGACCAGACTGTTCTAACCATGGACGAGAATGTCCTGACCAGGGACCAGAATGTCCTGACTAGGGACCAGACTGTTCTAACCATGGACGAGAATGTCCTGACCAGGGACCAGAATGTCCTGACTAGGGACCAGACTGTTCTAACCATGGACGTGAATGTCCTGACTAGGGACCAGAATGTCCTGACTAGGGACCAGACTGTTCTAACCATGGATGTGAATGTCCTGACTAGGGACGAGAATGTCCTGACCAGGGACCAGAATGTCCTGACTAGGGACCAGAATGTCCTGACCAGGGACCAGACTGTTCTAACCAGGGACCAGAATCTCCTGACCAGGGACCAGAATGTCCTGACCAGGAACCAGAATGTCCTGAACAGGGACCAGAATGTCCTGACTAGGGACCAGAATGTCCTGACTAGGGACCAGAATGCCCTGACCCGGGTTTGGGGTTAGGAGATAGGGTTAGGAGATAGGATTAGGAGATAGAGATAGAGATAATTATCAAAATCCAGAAAAGAGCCGTTAAATTCTACAACCACCTAAAAGGAAGCGATTCACAAACCTTCCATAACAAAGCCATCACCTACAGAGAGATGAACCTGGAGAAGAGTCCCCTAAGCAAGCTGGTCCTGGGGCTCTGTTCACAAACACAAACACACCCTACAGAGCCCCAGGACAACAGCACAATTAGACCCAAACAAATCATGAGAAAACAAAAGATAATTACTTGACACATTGGAAAGAATTAACAAAAAAACAGAGCAAACTAGAATGCTATTTGGCCCTACACAGAGAGTACACAGCGGCAGAATACCTGACCACTGTGACTGACCCAAAAATTAAGGAAAGCTTTGACTATGTACAGACTCAGTGAGCATAGCCTTGCTATGGAGAAAGGCCGTAGGCAGACATGGCTCTCAAGAGAAGACAGGCTATGTGCTCACTGCTCACAAAATGAGGTGGAAACTGAGCTGCACTTCCTAACCTCCTGCCCAATGTATGACCATATTAGAGAGACATATTTCCCTCAGATTACACAGATCCACAAAGAATTCGAAAACAAATCCAATTTTGAAAAACTCCCATATCTACTGGGTGAAATTCCACAGTGTGCCATCACAGCAGCAAGATTTGTGACCTGTTGCCACGAGAAAAGGGCAACCAGTGAAGAACAAACACCATTGTAAATACAACCCATATTTATGCTTATTTATTTTATCTTGTGTCCTTTAACCATTTGTACATTGTTAAAACACTGTATATATATATAATATGACATTTGTAATGTCTTTACTGTTTTGAAACTTCTGTATGTGTAATGTTTACTGTTAATTTTGGTTGTTTTTCACTTTATATATTCACTTTGTATGTTGTCTACCTCACTTGCTTTGGCAATGTTAACACATGTTTCCCATGCCAATAAAGCCCTTGAATTGAATTTAATTTAATTGAATTGATAGGGTTAGGAGATAGGGTTAGGAGATAGGGTTATGAGATAGGGTTAGGAGATAGAGATAGGGTTTAGAAATAGAGATAGGGTTAGGAGATAGAGATAAGGTTAGGAGATAGAGATAGGATTAGGAGATAGGGTTAGGAGATAGGGTTAGGAAATAGAGATAGGGTTAGGAGATAGAGATAGGATTAGGAGATAGAGATAGGATTAGGAGAGAGAGATAGGGTTAGGATATAGAGATAGGGTTAGGAAATAGAGATAGGGTTAGGAAATAGAGATAGGGTTAGTAGATAGAGATAGGGTTAGGAGATAGAGATAGGATTTAGAGATAGGGTTAGGAGATAGGGTTAAGATATATGATTTAGAGATAGAGATAGGGTTAGGAGCTAGGGTTAAGAGATAGGGTTAGGAGTTAGGGTTGGGAGATAGGGTTAGGAGCTAGGGTTGGGAGATAGGGTTAGGAGATTGGTTTAGGAGATAGTGTTAGGAGAGGGTTAGGGTTAGGCTTAGGAGCTGCCAGTTGAGGACATGTGAGGCGTCTGTTTCTCAAACTAGACACTCCAATGTATTTGTCCTCTTGCAACGGGTCCTCACACTCCTCTTTCTATTCTGGTTAGAGCCAGTTTGCGCTGTTCTGTGAAGGGAGGAGTACACAGCGTTGTACGAGATCTTCAGTTTCATGGCAATTTCTCGCATGAAATAGCTTTCATTTCTCAGAAGAAGAATAGACTGATGAGTTTCAGAATAAAGGTCTTTGTTTCTGTCCATTTTGAGCCTGTAATTGAACCCACAAACACTGATGCTCCAGACACTCAACTAGTTTAAAATAGGTCTGTTTTATTGCTAATTTAAATCAGCACAAGTCAAGATGTGCTGACATAATTACAAAAGGGTTGTTTAATGATCAATTAGCCTTTTAAAATTATAAACTTAGATTAGCTAACACAACATGCCATTGGAACACAGGAGTGATGGTTGCTGATAATGGGCCTCTGTACACCTATGTAGATATTCCATTAAAAAACAGCCGTTTCCAGCTACAATAGTAATTTACAACATTAACAATGTCTACACTGTATTTCAGATCAATTTGATGTTATTTTAATGGACAGAAATGTCCTTGTTTTTTTAAAGAAAAGCACTTTTTTTTTAAGTGACCGCAAACTTTTGAATGGTAGCGAATTTTACTCATTGTTGAATATAAAAGACTAATAAAATCCAAGTGATTTTAAATTTTTGTTAATCTGTTCCCACGCATAATAGAGAGACATACTGTATGTGATAGTATACAAATAATAATAATTAATAATCATTGATTGGATGTATATAGCGCTTTACATAGGAGCTTTATAAGAGCTTTACATAGAGCTTTATAAGAGCTTTACATAGGAGCTTTATAAGAGCTTTACATAGGAGCTTTATAAGAGCTTTACATAGGAGCTTTATAAGAGCTTTACATAGGAGCTTTATAAGAGCTTTACATAGGAGCTTTATAAGAGCTTTACATAGGAGCTTTATAAGAGCTTTACATAGGAGCTTTATAAGAGCTTTACATAGGAGCTTTATAAGAGCTTTACATAGGAGCTTTATAAGAGCTTTACATAGGAGCTTTATAAGAGCTTTACATAGGAGCTTTATAAGAGCTTTACATAGGAGCTTTATAAGAGCTTTACATAGGAGCTTTATAAGAGCTTTACATAGGAGCTTTATAAGAGCTTTACATAGGAGCTTTATAAGAGCTTTACATAGGAGCTTTATAAGAGCTTTACATAGGAGCTTTATAAGAGCTTTACATAGGAGCTTTATAAGAGCTTTACATAGGAGCTTTATAAGAGCTTTACATAGGAGCTTTATAAGAGCTTTACATAGAAGCTTTATAAGAGCTTTACATAGAAGCTTTATAAGAGCTTTACATAGGAGCTTTATAAGAGCTTTACATAGGAGCTTTATAAGAGCTTTACATAGGAGCTTTATAAGAGCTTTACATAGGAGCTTTATAAGAGCTTTACATAGGAGCTTTATAAGAGCTTTACATAGGAGCTTTATAAGAGCTTTACATAGGAGCTTTATAAGAGCTTTACATAGGAGCTTTATAAGAGCTTTACATAGGAGCTTTATAAGAGCTTTACATAGGAGCTTTATAAGAGCTTTACATAGGAGGAAACTCATCTCATCCACCACCGATGTGTAGTACCCACCTCAGTGATGCACAGCGGCCATTTTGGGGCCCTCACCGCACAGCAGCTATCAGGTGGAGAGGTGGGGAGTGATATATACCAATTAGGAATGTGTAGTACCCACCTCAGTGATGCACAGCGGCCATTTTGGGGCCCTCACCGCACAGCAGCTATCAGGTGGAGAGGTGGGGAGTGATATATACCAATTAGGAATGTGTAGTACCCACCTCAGTGATGCACAGCGGCCATTTTGGGGCCCTCACCGCACAGCAGCTATCAGGTGGAGAGGTGAGGAGTGATATATACCAATTAGGAATGAGGAGGATGATTAGGGGGCCATGATTGAATGTGGCCAGGTTGGGAATTTAGCCATGAGCACCGGGGGGAGGAACACGCCTACTCTTACAATAAGCACCATGGGATTTTGAATGACCACAGAGAGTCAGGATACCCCGTTTTAACGTCCCATTCAAAAGATGGCACCCTACGCAGGGCAATGTCCCCAAATGTAGGCAAGGTTTGAAACGATTCCTTTTAAGTCCAAAATATTATATCTGTTCAGGCTTCTTGGGTCCAATATTACATCTGTTCAGGCTTCTTGGGTAAAATATTACATCTGTTCAGGCTTCTTGGGTCCAATATTACATCTGTTCAGGCTTCTTGGGTAAAATATTACATCTGTTCAGGCTTCTTGGGTAAAATATTACATCTGTTCAGGCTTCTTGGGTCAAATATTACATCTGTTCAGGCTTCTTGGGTAAAATATTACATCTGTTCAGGCTTCTTGGGTCCAATATTACATCTGTTCAGGCTTCTTGGAGTCAAATATTACATCTGTTCAGGCTTCTTGGAGTCCAATATTACATCTGTTCAGGCTTCTTGGGTCAAATATTACATCTGTTCAGGCTTCTTGGGTCAAATATTACATCTGTTCAGGCTTCTTGGAGTCTAAAAACATTTGTTTAATGATGTTCAGCCAACCACCGCTCAGTAACAAATAGGCCCCCGGCTGGATGGTTGATAATCCCTGATTTAGTGTCCTAAGAACCCCGAAGGAGTCTGGTTTAAAGTAGTGCACTATATAGGGAATAGGGTGCCATTGGGGACACATGATATGACACTATATAGGGAATAGGGGCTCTGGTCTAAAGTAGTGTACTATATAGAGAATATGGCTCTGGTCTAAAGTAGTGGATTATATAGGGCCCTGGTCTAAAGTAGTGTATTATATAGGGAATAGGGCTCTGGTCTAAAGTAGTGCACTATATAGGGAATAGGGCTCTGGTCTAAAGTAGTGTACTATATAGGGAATAGGGCCCTGGTCTAAAGTAGTGTACTATATAGGGAATAGGGCTCTGGTCTAAAGTAGTGCACTATATAGGGAATAGGGCTCTGGTCTAAAGTAGTGTACTATATAGGGAATAGGGCCCTGGTCTAAAGTAGTGTACTATATAGGGAATAGGACTCTGGTCTAAAGTAGTGTACTATATAGGGAATAGGGTTCCATAGGGCTCTGGTCTAAAGTAGTGTACTATATAGGGAATAGGGGCTCTGGTCTAAAGTAGTGTACTATATAGAGAATATGGCTCTGGTCTAAAGTAGTGGATTATATAGGGCCCTGGTCTAAAGTAGTGTACTATATAGGGAATAGGGGCTCTGGTCTAAAGTAGTGTACTATATAGGGAATAGGGGCTCTGGTCTAAAGTAGTGTACTATATAGAGAATATGGCTCTGGTCTAAAGTAGTGGATTATATAGGGCCCTGGTCTAAAGTAGTGTATTATATAGGGAATAGGGCTCTGGTCTAAAGTAGTGCACTATATAGGGAATAGGGCTCTGGTCTAAAGTAGTGTACTATATAGGGAATAGGGCCCTGGTCTAAAGTAGTGTACTATATAGGGAATAGGGCCCTGGTCTAAATTAGTGCACTATATAGGGAATAGGACTCTGGTCTAAAGTAGTGTACTATATAGGGAATAGGGCTCTGGTCTAAAGTAGTGCACTATATAGGGAATAGGGCTCTGGTTCTAAAGTAGTGCACTATA
>NW_026287929.1:5000-25000 GCF_023373465.1 Oncorhynchus keta | reverse complement strand
TAGCCTGGGTTAGGGTTAGACCGGTTAGCCTGGGTTAGAGTTAGCCTGGGTTAGGGTTAGACCGGGTTAGGGTTAGCCTGGGTTAGGGTTAGACTGGGTTAGGGTTAGCCTGGGTTAGGGTTAGACTGGGTTAGGGTTAGCCTGGGTTAGGGTTAGCCTGGGTTAGCCTGGGTTAGGGGTTAGCCTGGGTTAGGGTTAGACTGGGTTAGCCTGGGTTAGGGTTAGCCTGGGTTAGGGTTAGACTGGGTTAGGTTAGCCTGGGTTAGGTTAGACTGGGTTAGCCTGGGTTAGGGTTAGCCTGGGTTAGGGTTAGACTGGGTTAGCCTGGGTTAGGGTTAGCCTGGGTTAGGGTTAGCCTGGGTTAGGGTTAGACTGGGTTAGGGTTAGCCTGGGTTAGGGTTAGCCTGGGTTAGGGTTAGCCTGGGTTAGGGACCATTAGATACTGGGTTAGACCTTCTAGAACTGGGCCATTAGCCTGGGTTACACTTAGACCTGGGTATAACCAGACCATTCATGATACTAGGGTATAGACCTGGGTTAGACCATTCTGATACTAGGGTTAGACCTTCTATAACCAGACTGGGTTCATGATACTACACCTGGACCTTATACCAGCCTGGGATACTAGGGTTAGACCTGGGTTAGGATTTAGACTGGGTTATGATACTACACTATAGACCTGGGTTAGGGTTAGCCTGGGTATAGACCTTAGACCAGGGTTAGGATACTAGCCTGGGTTAGGGTTAGACTGGGTTAGCCTGATACTACACCATAGACCTTCTACAACCAAACCATTCATGATACTACACTTAGACCTTCTATAACCAGACCATTCATGATACTACACTTAGACTGGGTATAACCTGACCATTCATGATACTAGCACTGGGTTAGGGTTAGACCATTCCTGATACTAGGTTAGACCTGGGTTAACCAGACCATTCATGATACTACACTATAGACCTTCTACAACCAAACCATTCATGATACTACACTATAGACCTTCTATAACCAGACCATTCATGATACTACACTATAGACCTTCTACAACCAGACCATTCAAGATACTACACTATAGACCTTCTATAACCAGACCATTCATGATACTACACTATAGACCTTCTATAACCAGACCATTCAAGATACTACACTATAGACCTTCAACCAGACCAAAATGATACTGCACTAACCATCTATGGCTGGACTTGTCTTGTCTATAGCCCTGTCTTGTCTAAGAACACCTGTAAATGGCATACTGCAGTGATGTCTTGTCTATAGTTTGTCTTGTCTATAGCCCTGTCTTGTCTATAGCCTGTCTTGTCTATAGCTGCGTCTTGTCTATAGCCCTGTCTTGTCTATAGCCCTGTCTTGTCTATAGCCATGTCTTGTCTATAGCCATGTCTTGTCTATAGCCCTGTCTTGTCTATAGCCCTGTCTTGTCTATAGCCATGTCTTGTCTATAGCCATGTCTTGTCTATAGCCATGTCTTGTCTATAGCCCCTGTCTTGTCTATAGCCCTGTCTTGTCTATAGCCATCTTGTCTATAGCCATGTCTTGTCTATAGCCCTGTCTTGTCTATAGCCCTGTCTTGTCTATAGCCATGTCTTGTCTATAGCCATGTCTTGTCTATAGCCCTGTCTTTGTCTATAGCCCTGTCTTGTCTATAGCCATGTCTTGTCTATAGCCATGTCTTGTCTCTAGCCTATAGCAGCCTGTCTTGTCTCTAGCAGCCTGTCTTGTCTCTAGCAGCCTATAGCAGCCTGTCTTGTCTCTAGCAGCCTATAGCAGCCTGTCTTGTCTCTAGCCCTGTCTTATAGCAGCCGTCTTGTCTCTAGCAGCCTGTCTTGTCTCTAGCCCGGGGATCGAACCCCAACCCTGGCGTTACAGCCTGTCTTGTCTCTAGCCTAGCCTGTCTTGTCTATAGCAGCCTGTATTGTCTCTAGCCTATAGCAAGCAGCCTGTCTTGTCTCTAGCAGCCTGTCTTGTCAGCCCTGTCTTGTCTCTAGCCTATAGCAGCCTGTCTTGTCTCTAGCAGCCTATAGCCCTGTAGCCTATAGCAGCCTGTCTTGTCTCTAGTATAGCAGCTGTCTGTCTTGGCCTTAGCACCTGTCTTGTCTCTAGGGGCCCTCTGCGTCATGAGGTCATAGTATGGAATGTATGGCATTCCCGGGTCCACTGAAAATAAATGCGTCATGAGTGTGCAGGTAGAGAGAGAGGCATTCCCGACTGAAAATAAATCTATTGTGAGAGAGAGAGAGAGAGAGAGAGAGAGAGAGAGAGAGAGAGAGAGAGAGGGAGAGAGAGAGAGAGAGAGAGAGAGAGACAGAGAGAGAGAGAGAGAGCCAGAAAGAGAGAGAGACAGGCATCATGAACAGATCTCTCTATAGAGCAGAGTGTTTTATTGTTTAGAGAGCCTGACGCTGGTACAGGTCCCCAGTCCACAGAAGAGGTCTGTCCAGGGCTGTGTCCAGGGCCTGGCAGGCATCATGGCTTCAACAGATCCCTATAGGGCCTGCAGCGGGTCCAGTGTTTTATTGTTTCCAGGGCCTTAAGGTCCCCAGTCACGGCCTGCAGCGAGGGTCCCTGGTCCAGGCCCTGCAACGAGGGTCCCCAGTCCAGGGCCTGCAGCCAGGGTCCCTAACTGCAGCGAGGGTCCCTAGTCCAGGGCCTGCAGCGAGGGTCCCCAGTCCAGGCCCTGCAGCCTGGGTCCCAGTCCAGGGCCTCCCCAGTCCAGGGCCTGCAGGGTCCCCAGTCCAGTGCCTGCAGCGTCCCTAGTCCAGGCCCCTCCCCAGCAGCCCAGTCCAGGTCAGCCCCCCAGTCCAGTGCCTGCAGCCCCCAGTCCAGTGCCTGTCCCCAGTCCAGGGCCTGCAGGGTCCCCAGTCCAGGGTCGGTCCCCCAGTCCAGGCCCTGCAGTGAGGGTCCCCAGTCCAGGCCCTGGCGAGGGTCCCCAGTCCAGGGCCTGCAACGAGGGTCCCCAGTCCAGGGCCTGCAACGAGGGTCCCCAGTCCAGGGCCTGCAGCGAGGGTCCCCAGTCCAGGCCCTGCAGCGAGGGTCCCCAGTCCAGGGCCTGCAGCGAGGGTCCCCAGTCCAGGGCCTGCAGCGAGGGTCCCCAGTCCAGGGCCTGCAGCGAGGGTCCCCAGTCCAGGGCCTGCAACGAGGGTCCCCAGAGGCTGAAACAAAACTATTGCATCTATTTATGAATTTGGATATTTGTTGGAAAAATGACTTGTGTCATGCACAAAGTAGATGTCCTAACCAACTTCCCAAAACTATAGTTTGTTAAGAAGACATTTGTGGAGTGGTGGAAAAATGAGTTTTAATGACTCCAACCTATGTGTAAGTAAACTTCGGACTTCAACTGTGTGTGTATATATATATATATATATATATATATATATATATATATATATATATATATATATATATATATATATATACTGACTATATATTCTTACCTATATATATATATATATATACATATATTTACTTAGATAAATATACTTAGATATATATATATATACTATATATTCTTACCTATATATATATACTTACATATACATATATTTACTTAGATAAATATACTTAGATATATATATATATATATATATACTATATATTCTTACCTATATATATATACTTACATATACATATATTTACTTCGATAAAATATATGGATATATATATATACTATATATTCTTACCTATATTATATACTTACATATACATATATTTTACTTAGATAAATATACTATATATATATATACTATATATTCTCAACTGTATATATATATACTGACTATATTACCTATATATATATATACTTACATATACATATATTTACTTAGATAAATATACTTAGATATATATATACTATATATTCTCACCTATATATGTATACTTACATATATTTACTTAGATAAATATACTTAGATATATATATATATATACTATATATTCTTACCTATATATATACTTACATATACATATATTTACTTAGATAAATATACTTAGATATATATATACTATATATTCTTACCTATATATATATATACATATACTGACTATATATTCTTACTTATATATATATACTTACATATACATATATTTACTTAGATAAATATGCTTAGATATATATATATACTATATATTCTTACCTAACTTACATATACATATATTTACTTAGATAAATATGCTTAGATATATATATATACTATATATTCTTAACTATATATATATATACTTACATATATATATTTACTTAGATAAATATACTTAGATATATATGATATATACTATATATTCTTACCTATATATATACTTACATATACATATATTTACTTAGATAAATATACTTAGATATATATATATATATATATATATACTATATATATAACTATATATATATATATATACTGATATATATTCTTACTATATATATTACTATATATATATATTTATATATAAATATGCTTAGATATATATATATATATATATTTACTTATATATATATTATATTATATAGATAAATATGCTTAGATATACTATATATTCTTACCTATATATATACTTATATATATCATTACTTATATAAATATACTTGGATATATATATATATATTTCTCACTGTATATATATAAATATATATTTAGATATATATATATATATATATATATATACTATATATTCTTACCTATATATATATGCTTACATATACATATACATATAAATATACTTGATATAATATATATACTATATAGATATATATGTATAATATACTTAAGATAAATATACTTAGATATATATATATATATATATATATATATATTCTTACCTATATATATATACTTACATATACATATATTTACTTCGATAAATATACTTAGATATATATATATATACTATATATTCTTACCTATATATATATACTTACATATATATATACTTATAAATATACTTATATATATATATATATATATTTAACTGTGTATATATATATATATATATATGACTATATATACTATATATATATATACTACATATACTATATACTTACTTAAATATACCTATATATATACTATATATACTCACCTATACATATACTTACATATATTTTACTTATAAATATACTTAGATATATATATACTATATACTATATTCTTACCTATATATATACTTACATATACATATATATTAGATAAATATACTTAGATATATATATACTATATATTCTTACCTATATATATATATACATATACTGACTATATATTCTTACTTATATATATATACTTACATATACATATATTTACTTAGATAAATATGCTTAGATATATATATATACTATATATTCTTACCTATATATATATATACTTACATATACATATATTTACGTAGATAAATATGCTTAGATATATATATATATATATATATAACTATATATATATATATACTTACATATACATATATTTCTTTCTTAGATAAATATACTTAGATATATATATATATATACTATATATTCTTACCTATATATATATACTTACATATACATATATTTACTTAGATAAATATACTTAGATATATATATATATATATATATACTATATATTATCAACTATATATATATATATATACTGACTATATATTCTTACTTATATATATATATACTTACATATACATATATTTACTTAGATAAATATGCTTAGATATATATATATATACTATATATTCTTACCTATATATATATACTTACATATACATATATTTACGTAGATAAATATGCTTAGATATATATATATATACTATATATTCTTACCTATATATATATACTTACATATACATATATTTACTTAGATAAATATACTTAGATATATATATATACTATATATTCTCAACTGTATATATATATATATATATATATATATATATATATATATATATATATATACTGACTATATATTCTTACCTATATATATATACTTACATATACATATATTTACTTAGATAAATATGCTTAGATATATATATATACTTACATATATATACTGACATATGTATATATATTCTTACATATATATATATACTGACTATATATTCTTACATATATATATATATTTATATTTTTATTTTTAACAAATGATTTCTTTCTGCCCTTAGAAACACATTGAATAACAGATTCAAAAGGAATAATGCTTCTTTTGCTCTAAGAGATATAAGAAAGCTCATAAAGACGTATTTTTCAGTGGAATGACCCCTAAATACGTGGAAAGGCCCCATTCACTTCCATTCGTTTTTCGGCCCAGTGGAATGACCCCTAAATACGTGGAAAGGCCCCATTCACTTCCATTCGTTTTTCGGCCCAGTGGAATGACCCCTAAATACGTGGAAAGGCCCCATTCACTCCCATTAGTTTTTCGGCCCAGTGGAATGACCCTATATCCCTAAATACGTGGAAAGGCCCTATTCACTTCCATTCGTTTTTTCGGCCCAGTGGAATGACCCCTAAATACGTGGAAAGGCCCTATTCACTTCCATTCGTTTTCGGCCCAGTGGAATGACCCCTAAATACATGGAAAGGTCCCATTCACTTCCATTCACCCTATATCCCTAAATTCTTCACTTCCATTCGTTTTCGGCCCAGTGGAATGACCCCTATTTCCCTAAATACGTGGAAAGGCCCCATTCACTTCCATTCGCTTTTCGGCACAGTGGAATGACCCTATATCCCTAAATACGTGGAAAGGCCCTATTCACTTCCATTCGTTTTTTTCGGCCCAGTGGAATGACCCCTAAATACGTGGAAAGGCCCCTTCACTTCCATTCGTTTTTCGGCACAGTGGAATGACCCCTAAATATCCCCATTCACTTCCATTCGTTTTGTGCTCCACCCCTATATCCCTAAATACGTGAAAGGCCCTATTCACTTCCATTCGTTTTTCGGCCCAGTGGAATGACCCCTAAATACGTGGAAAGGCCCATTCACTTCCATTCGTTTTTAGGCCCAGTGGAATGACCCCTAAATACGTGAAAGGCCCCATTCACTTCCATTCGTTTTTCGGCCCAGTGGAATGACCCTAAATACGTGGAAAGGCCCCATTCACTTCCATTAGTTTTTCGCCCAGTGGAATGACCCTATATCCCTAAATACGTGGAAAGGCCCCATTCACTTCCATTCGTTTTTCGGCCCAGTGGAATGACCCCTAAATACGTGGAAAGGCCCCATTCACTCTCCATTCGCTTTTCGGCCCAGTGGAATGACCCTATATCCCTAAATACGTGGAAAGGCCCCATTCACTCCCATTACCGGCCCAGTGGAATGACCCCTAAATACGTGGGAAAGGCCCCATTCACTTCCATTCGCTTTTCGGCCCAGTGGAATGACCCCCTAAATACGTGGAAAGGCCCCATTCACTTCCATTCGTTTTTCGGCCCAGTGGAATGACCCTAATCCCCCATTCACTTCCATTCGTTTTCGGCACAGTGGAATGACCCCCTATATCCCTAAATACGTGGAAAGGCCCCATTCACTTCCATTCGTTTTCGCCCAGTGGAATGACCCCTAAATATCCCTAAATATTCGTTTTCGGCCCAGTGGAATGACCCTAAATACTGGAAAGGCCCCATTCACTTCCATTCGTTTTCGGCCCAGTGGAATGACCCCTATACCTAAATACGTGGAAAGGCCCTATTCACTTCCATTAGTTTTTCGGCCCAGTGGAAAATGAAAGGCCCCATTCATATCCCCAGTGGAATGACCCCTAAATACGTGGAAAGGCCCCATTCACTTCCATTAGTTTTTCGCCCAGTGGAATGACCCCTAATCCCTAAATACGTGGAAAGGCCCCATTCACTTCCATTCGTTTTTCGCCCAGTGGAATGACCCCTAAATACGTGGAAAGGCCCCATTCACTTCCATTCGTTTTTCGGCCCAGTGGAATGACCCCTAAATACGTGGAAAGGCCCCATTCACTTCCATTAGTTTTTCGGCCCAGTGGAATGACCCTAAATACGTGGAAAGGCCCCATTCACTTCCATTAGTTTTTCGGCCCAGTGGAATGACCCCTAAATACGTGAAAGGCCCCATTCACTTCCATTAGTTTTTCGGCCCAGTGGAATGACCCCTAAATACGTGGAAAGGCCCCATTCACTTCCATTAGTTTTTCGGCCCAGTGGAATGACCCCTAAATACGTGGAAAGGCCCCATTCACTTCCATTAGTTTTTCGCCCAGTGGAATGACCCCTAAATACGTGGAAAGGCCCCATTCACTTCCATTAGTTTTTCGGCCCAGTGGAATGACCCCTAAATAAGTGGAAAGGCCCCATTCACTTCCATTCGTTTTTCGGCCCAGTGGCACGTTATCTCCAGCCGATTCCGCTGACACTCATCTGTCCATAGAGGGGTCATTAATGTTTAGCCCAAACCGCTCGAATGCTACAGATGTTTTTGTGACAAGACCGATCTTCAGATGTCTCCTGGTCTGACAAACACCACTGTACAATTATGCCCAGCTCATGGGGCCTTTGATGATATGAGGCCAGAGGAAATGGCCTCTTCTGCCTAATGGTATAAATCCACAGTGAGCACAGCGCCACAATGGCTCGAGCCCTGGGAGTCAGGGAGGAGACGCCAGAGTAGTGAGATCAGTGGCCACTGCAGTTTGTCCCTTTTGGCTTCACTGTTAACATGAAGTAACACCAAAACTAGTGGCAACTGAGCGAAGGAGACCAAACCTTCACTTTCACTGAAGTATAATTAATTATAATTAAAACACTGAGTGGGATGTTTTGAAACATTACATGGTTATTAATCAAGTGTTGTCCAACACCTTGCCAGGGACTAAGAGCGCTTCCGGAAAAAGTTGAAAACACTAATTTGGGTGTTTTGAGCAGAATTTGATACCGTTTTCTGGAGGATTTGAATGTTTAAACGTTGATTTATGTTAATTTTTTAGCCCTTTTTAGCCTGGCCTAACCCTGCCCTACCCCCGATGACGCTGACCAATTGTGTGCCGCCCTATGGGACTCCCGATTACAGCCGGCTGTGATACAGTCCGGGGATCTAACCCGGGTCTGCAGTGTTGCCTCAAGTACCTCGATGCAGTGCCTTAGACCACTGCGCCACTCAAACACTACTGCGAAATGTAATAGTTCAATACAATGCCATTGTATTTTGTTAAAACATTTTTTTACACTGGTCACAGTCAAATTAAACAACTATAGTCTCGTTGTCTGACAATGACTGGATTAGGTTGCTCATCGAAACATCTTCAATTCTTGCTTGGACGTGTTAAACGAAACAACATTTTTCTTGAATATCTCAGTAGTCTGATTATTACACTTTTAATGAATAAAGCACTATGAATGACTTTATAAGATGATTATTCATGATTTTGTCTGACCAAATGATTGGCTGGTGCCTCCAACAACGTTAGTAGTGGGCCAGTGACGCCATAGGAAAATGAGTCGCTGTTTGTGGATAAAATGCCAGGCTGTATTTTCGTCCCAGTCCACCCTGGGTTAGGTGCACTGCTCTTCATGGTTTCATTGCACAATCATGGTGTTTTGAGTTTTGAGTTTTTTTTTTACAGTGTTGGCTTTGCTTGTCTGTAAGCACAATGTATCCTGTTGGCTTGTGGGTCAATAAAATGCAAGAGTTGAATAGTGTCCTTGTTCTAAAAGTGTCCTTTCCGTATTTTTTATTTTTTTTTATTTATTTTCAAATAGAAGATATAGTAGACTAGAGAGTAAAGTTAAAGTAAGAACGGGATGTTACGCCTTTAAGAGTTGAGTAACTTGAAACCTTGTTTGCGCAACAATCAGTGCAGCTCACAGCCGCCAATGAGTCTAGACTGGCACGTGATGGTCGGCAGCCAATGGCTCCTTCGCTCTCCTCGGAGTCCCCGTGTGTGTGTGTGTGTGTGTGTGTGTGTGTGTGTGTGTGTGTGTGTGTGTGTGTGTGTGTGTGTGTGTGTGTGTGTGTGTGTGTGTGTGTGTGTGTGTGTGTGTGTGTGTGTGTGTGTGTGTGTGTGTGTGTTAGAGAGCGAGGGAGAGAGAAAAAAGGAGAAGAGAGAAACGGAGAAAGAACGAGATCTCAGCAGTTCAGTTTGACTTGTTAGCTCGGTAGTCAACCCGGAACGAGGAGAGAGGAGTACTCCGTTTGGGATTGATGATTATTTCTAGCTTCCAGGCTGGATATTTTTGGATTGTAAAAAGAAGTGCGGCTGTCGGGAGGTCGGGATCTGGATTTATAAAGGCTTTTAATGTATTTTTTGGGGGGATTTAAAACCACTTGTAAAGGTGTAATTCATGTTGTTCTCTGTGCCAGGTTAGAAGAGAGGAGATGTGAAGGGGTCGTTCCAAAGTCCGAAAGGAAAAGCGTTTTAGGGCTCCCTTTCTTTCTCCTTTGAATTCTGCATTACTTAGGTCCCGTGGAGCTATTGTCTACTCGCATGATATTATCATGTGTGTGAAACATTTGTTTATCCTTCCGAGGCGTAGGGAACATAACAACAAGGGTCAAAGAATAGGATTCAAAGTTCTGCATGTTATCGACTACGTTCCCAGTATGAATGAATTTTGATTTCCCATGTCTCAATCTAATCCTGTTCTCCAACCCTGGCACGGCGCTCCGCCAACATTAAATGTCCTACAACTAAATTCAAAGTAGCTGGTAAACAGTCCCCTTTGGTTTACCTGAAACAAGAATAACCTAGAGAGAGAAAAGCACATCTATATTTTTAAATTGTCGTATGTTCAGGACGAAACGCTCAGGTCTTGTGCGGCGACTCTGGAGAAGCCGTTTGATTCCACATAGTGAGGAGGGAGATGGTGGACATAATGGCCCAAGTAGCGAAGACAGTCCTAGGGACGATCTCTTCACAACCTGCCACAACCCGGAGAAAATTAACAAAACGGATCTCCGACCGATGACGGTTGGCAGGTCGCCTGCAGGGGACTTAGGTGGAGTGTGTGCCTTCAACTCGGCGGAGAGTTGCAGCGGCAGGGTGGGGGGCAGATCGGACCAACACGGGGGTGCTATGTCGGTGACTGTGTGTGTCCAAGGGCCGGAGCAGGGCAGCCCTCACGCAGTGACGTGTTGTTTATTTAAAGACCGGGACCACTGTGAAGTTGAACCCATTGCCCCGGGGAGGGAACCGTTACCAGACTCCTGTCATTTTGTTTTGAGGAACCACGGCGGCGGTGGAGCTCGGGACAACGGTTCTCCTGAGGCGAAGCCGCGCACGGTGCTGGAGCAAGAACTAAAAACCGCCACATATTCTCTGTTGAAATGCTTAAAGGACAAAACTCTGGATACGTTACTGGAGGCGGTGGAGTCCAGAGAAGGGATGGGAGCGACTGTGTGATGGTATCCCAGACAGAGATGCGTCTGGGCGGACACACGGCCATATCTCCGCCGCTGCTGCTGTGTAAACTCTACCGTTGGTCGGACCTCCAGCACACCGCCCAGCTCAAGCCGCTCTGTGAGTGCAGGAGCTTTGGGACTCTGGCTGGCCACGCGGTATGCTGCAACCCCTATCACTACAGCCGGCTCTGCAGCGGTAGGAGTGCACCTGCTCTGTCAAACTCTCACTCACACACACACACACACACACACACACACACACACACACACACACACACACACACACACACACACACACACACACACACACACACACACACACACACACACACACACACACACACACACACACACACACACACACACACACACACACACACACACAGTTAGAAGACAAAACGGGTATCGGCAGTGGTCTAGTGGTGCCTGGGTATACTTTCATTTTGCCAAACATTTCTCAAACCGCTAAGGAAAGACAGACAACCTGTGTGAAATATTTAGTTTTCCTATAGTTTTTTTCTTCTTCAGGTTTTCACTCCTACAATCAGCCCTTTAAAAAATATATATATATATATTTAAATATACAACACAAATTGGATGTTTTAAATCCACAACAATGCTTAAACCTCATCACCAGACCATTTTTGAGGTCTGGGAAAAATCGAAACATATTTTGTGGTGTGTGTAGTTGCCCTTTGGTTTGAAGTCTTGGTTGAATCTTGTTCAGTCAACACTTTAAATACACAGATTTCTAAAGAAAACACTTTCCCAATTAAATGAAGCAAAGTAGGTCTTTTCTACCAATTTGTACTGTAGGCCTACATTGTACAGTACAGAAATGCGACCAGCCAAAGAGTCTCTTTCTAGGTGCTCTTCGCTTTCAAATAAACTTTCCAATACCTGATTTGGTAAGTTTTATACGTTGAAACTTCTTTTCTACCCTATCGGCCTCCGACATCCCGATGTCGGCCTCTGGCGTCCCGATGTCGGGCCTCCGACGTCGCGATGTCGGCCTCCGGTCCCGATGTCGGCCTCCGACGTCGGCCTCCGATGTCGCGATGTCGGCTTCCGATGTCGGCCTCCGATGTCCTGATGTCGGCTTCCGATGTCGGGCTCTGATGTCGGCTTCCGATGTCGCGATGTCGGCTCCGATGTCCTGATGTCGGGCTTCGGCGTCGGCCTCCGATGTCCCGATGTCGGCTTCCCGTCCCGATGTCGGGCTTCCGATGTCGGGCCTCCGATGTCCCGATGGCTGTCGGCCTCCGATGTCCCGATGTCGGCCTCCGATGTCGCGATGTCGGCTTCCGATGTCCCGATGTCGGGGCTTCCGATGTCGGCCTCTCCGATGTCCCGATGTCGGCTTCCGATGTCGCGATGTCGGCTTCCGATGTCCCGATGTCGGCTTCCGATGTCCTGATGTCGGCTCTTCCGATGTCGGCCTCCGATGTCGCGATGTCGGCTTCCGATGTCGGCCTCCGATGTCGCGATGTCGGCCTCCGATGTCCCGATGTCGGCTTCCGATGTCGGGCCTCCGATGTCGCGATGTCGGCTTCCGATGTCCCGATGTCGGCTTCCGATGTCGGCCTCCGATGTCCCGATGTCGGCTTCCGATGTCCCGATGTCGGCTTCCGATGTCGGCCTCCGATGTCCCGGGCTGTCGGCTTCGATGTCGGCCTCCGATGTCGCGATGTCGGCCTCCGATGTCCCGATGTCGGCCTCCGATGTCCCGATGTCGGCCTCCGATGTCCCGATGTCGGCTTCCGATGTCGGCCTCTGACGTCCCGATGTCGGCTTCCGATGTCGGCCTCCGATGTCGCGATGTCGGCCTCCGATGTCCCGATGTCGGCCTCCGATGTCCCGATGTCGGCTCTGACGCCCCGATGTCGGGGCTTCTCCGATGTCGGCCTCCGATGTCCCGATGTCGGCCTCCGATGTCGCGATGTCGGCCTCCGATGTCCCGATGTCGGCTTCGATGTCGGCCTCTGACGCCACGATGTCGGCCTCCGATGTCGCGATGTCGGCCTCCGATGTCCCGATGTCGGGGCCTCCGATACGCGATGTCGGCCTCCGATGTCGGCCTCCGATGTCGCGATGTCGGCCTCCGTTGTCGCGTTGTCGGCTCTCCGTTGTCGGCCTCCGTTGTCGGCCTCCGATGTCCGATGTCGGCCTCCGACGTCCCGATGTCGGCCTCCGATAGCCGATGTCGGCCTCCGATGTCCCGATGTCGGCTCTCCGGATAGCCATGGATGTCGGCCTCCGATGTCGGCCTCCGATGTCGCGATGTCGGCCTCCGGGTCGCGTTGTCGGCCTCCGTTGTCGGCCTCCGCTGTCGGCCTCCGATGTCCGGGATGCGTCGCCTCCGACGCCCCGATGTCGGGGCCTCCGATGTCCGATGTCGGCTCTCCGACGCCCCGATGTCGGCCCTCCGATGTCGCGATGTCGGTCTCCGATGCCGGCCTCCCGATGTCCAATGTCGGCCACCAGAATTTTACGTGTTGAGTCTGGGAGAGGTCTAAAGGGGGAGGGGTAAAACGGAAAACTAGCTTTTATTGGCAGAGAGGTTTGGATCTCTTTCTTATTGGTCTATTAACTAATGTACCGCCTGGTGATCGTGTGCCTTTAATACTGCAACATTTTCTCTATGCCACATGCCAAAATGTGTAGAATTTTAGGAAATTAACTTTAAAACGTAAAATCCCATCAAAGGGGGGAATTGGGGGTCTCTGTGGGCGTTCTTGCTGCACGATATTCCACTAAAACTAGTTTATGTGTGTGTCGAAGCAGGAGAATATACTCACATGCTTTGCGATTATGTAGAGGCTACTTTGTGCATGATTTCTCTATTGTAACTGATAGGTCTAATACCTCCATTACACTACGATACGCATCCGTAGGGATTAAGAGCGGGAGGATACAATAGCGAAGACTATTCCACACGGGAAGCGCCACCGAGCTGCCAAGTCTGGGTCCAAGAGGCTTCTAAAACAGCTTCTACCCCAAGCAATAAGACTCCTGAACATCAAATGGCTGCATGGCTGCATCCACATTGACTCTGTCCTGGTACCCCTGTATATAGCCTCCACATTGACTCTGTACCGTACCCCCTGTATATAGCCTCCACATTGACTCTGTACTGGTACCCCTGTATATAGTCTCCACACCGACTCTGTACCGTTACCCCTGTATATAGCCTCCACATTGACTCTGTACTGGTACCCCTGTATATAGCTCCACATTGACTCTGTACCGTAACACCCTGTATATAGCCTCCACATTGACTCTGTACTGGTACCCCCTGTATATAGCCTCCACATTGACTCTGTACTGGTACCCCCTGTATATAGCCTCCACATTGACTCTGTACCGTACCCCTGTATATAGCCTTCATATTGACTCTTTACCTGTACCCCCTGTATATAGCTCCACATTGACTCTGAACTGGTACCCCTGTATATAGTCTCCACACCGACTCTGTACCGTTACCCCTGTATATAGCCTCCACATTGACTCTGTACTGGTACCCCTGTATATAGTCTCCACATTGACTCTGTACTGGTACCCCCTGTATATAGCCTCCACATTGACTCTGTACTGGTACCCCTGTATATAGTCTCCACACCGACTCTGTACCGTTACCCCTGTATATAGCCTCCACATTGACTCTGTACTGGTACCCCCTGTATATAGTCTCCACATTGACTCTGTACTGGTACCCCTGTATATAGCCTCCACGTTGACTCTGTCCTGGTACCCCTGTATATAGCCTCCACATTGACTCTGTACCGTAACACCCTGTATATAGCCTCCACATTGACTCTGTCCTGGTACCCCTGTATATAGCCTCCACATTGACTCTGTACCGGCAATTCCCCCTGTATATAGCCTCCACATTGACTCTGTACTGGTACCCCTGTATATAGTCTCCACACCGACTCTGTACCGTTACCCCCTGTATATAGCCTCCACATTGACTCTGTACTGGTACCCCTGTATATAGTCTCCACATTGACTCTGTACTGGTACCCCCTGTATATAGCCTCCACATTGACTCTGTACCGTAACACCCTGTATATAGCCTCCACATTGACTCTGTACTGGTACCCCCTGTATATAGCCTCCACATTGACTCTGTACTGGTACCCCTGTATATAGCCTCCACATTGACTCTGTACCGGTACCCCTGTATATAGCCTTCATATTGACTCTTACCTGTACCCCTGTATATAGCTCCACATTGACTCTGAACTGGTACCCCTGTATATAGTCTCCACACTCTGTACCGTTACCCCCTGTATATAGCCTCCACATTGACTCTGTACTGGTACCCCTGTATATAGTCTCCACATTGACTCTGTACTGGTACCCCCTGTATATAGCCTCCACATTGACTCTGTACTGGTACCCCTGTATATAGTCTCCACACCGACTCTGTACCGTTACCCCTGTATATAGCCTCCACATTGACTCTGTACTGGTACCCCTGTATATAGTCTCCACATTGACTCTGTACTGGTACCCCCCTGTATATAGCCTCCACATTGACTCTGTACCGTAACACCCTGTATATAGCCTCCACATTGACTCTGTACTGGTACCCCTGTATATAGCCTCCACATTGACTCTGTACTGGTACCCCCTGTATATAGCCTCCACATTGACTCTGTACTGGTACCCCTCCTGTATATAGCCTCCACATTGACTCTGTACCGTACCCCTGTATATAGCCTCCACATTGACTCTGTACCGGTACCCCTGTATATAGCCTTCATATTGACTCTTTACCTGTACCCCTGTATATAGCTCCACATTGACTCTGAACTGGTACCCCTGTATATAGCCTCCACATTGACTCTGTATCGTAACACCCTGTATATAGTCTCCACATTGACTCTGTACCGTAACACCCTGTATATAGCCTCCACATTGACTCTGTACCGCATACCCTGTATATAGCCTCCACATTGACTCTGTACCGTAATACCCTGTATATAGTCTCCACATTGACTCTGTACCGTTAATACCCTGTATATAGTCTCCACATTGACTCTGTACTGGTACCCCCTGTATATAGCCTCCACATTGACTCAGTACCGTAATACCCTGTATATAGCCTCCACATTGACTCTGTACCGTAATACCCTGTATATAGTCTCCACATTGACTCTGTACCGTAATACCCTGTATATAGCCTCCACATTGACTCTGTACTGGTACCCCCTGTATATAGCCTCCACATTGACTCTGTACTGGTACCCCTGTATATAGTCTCCACACCGACTCTGTACCGTTACCCCCTGTATATAGCCTCCACATTGACTCTGTACTGGTACCCCTGTATATAGTCTCCACATTGACTCTGTACTGGTACCCCCTGTATATAGCCTCCACATTGACTCTGTACCGTAACACCCTGTATATAGCCTCCACATTGACTCTGTACTGGTACCCCCTGTATATAGCCTCCACATTGACTCTTGTACTGGTACCCCCTGTATATAGCCTCCACATTGACTCTGTACTGGTACCCCTCCTGTATATAGCCTCCACATTGACTCTGTACCGGTACCCCTGTATATATAGCCTCCACATTGACTCTGTACCGGTACCCTGTATATAGCCTTCATATTGACTCTTTACCTGTACCCCTGTATAGCTCCACATTGACTCTGAACTGGTACCCCTGTATATAGCCTCCACATTGACTCTGTATCGTAACACCCCTGTATATAGTCTCCACATTGACTCTGTACCGTAACACCCTGTATATAGCCTCCACATTGACTCTGTACCGTAATACCCTGTATATAGCCTCCACATTGACTCTGTACCGTAATACCCTGTATATAGTCTCCACATTGACTCTGTACCGTAATACCCTGTATATATTCCACATTGACTCTGTACTGGTACCCTGTATATATAGCCTCCACATTGACTCAGTACCGCAATACCCTGTATATAGCCTCCACATTGACTCTTGTACCGCAATACCCTGTATATAGTCTCCACATTGACTCTGTACCGTAATACCCTGTATATAGCCTCCACATTGACTCTGTACCGTACCCCTGTATATAGCCTTCACATTGACTCTGTACCGGTACCCCTGTATATAGCCCACATTGACTCTGTACTGTTACCCCCGTATATAGCCTCCACATTGACTCTGTACCGGTACCCCTGTATATAGCCTCCACATTGACTCTGTACCGTAATACCCTGTATATAGCCTCCACATTGACTCTGTACTGGTACCCCTGTATATAGCTCCTCCACATTGACTCTGTACCGGTACCTCCTATATATAACCTCCACATTGACTCTGTACTGTTACCCTCTGTATATAGCCTCCACATTGACCTCCTGTACCGGTACCCCTGTATATAGCCTCCACATTGACTCTGTACCGTAACACCCTGTATATAGCCTCCACATTGACTCTGTACCGTACCCTGTATATAGCCTCCACATTGACTCTGTACTGGTACCCCTGTATATAGCTCCACGTTGACTCTGTACCCTAACACCCTGTATATAGCCTCCACATTGACTCTGTACTGGTACCCCTGTATATAGCCTCCACATTGACTCTGTACCAGTACCCCTGTATATAGCCTCCACATTGACTCTGTACCTGGTACCCCCTGTATATAGCTCCACATTGACTCTGTACTGTTACCCCTCTATATAGGCTCCACATTGACTCTGTGCTGGGTGACCCCTGTCATATAGCCTCCACATTGACTCTGTACCGTAATACCCTGTATATAGCCTCCACATTGACTCTGTACCGTAATACCCTGTATAGCCTCCACATTGACTCTGTACCGGTACCCCTGCATATAGCCTCCACATTGACCTGTACCTTAACACCCTGTATATAGCCTCCACATTGACTCTGTCCTGGTACCTCTGTATATAGCTCTCCACATTGACTCTGTACTGGTACCCCCTGTATATAGCCTCCACATTGACTCTGTACTGTTACCCCCTGTATATAGCCTCCACATTGACTCTGTACCGTAATACTTGTATATAGCTCTCCACATTGACTCTGTACTGTTACCCCCTGCAGGCTCCACATTGACTCTGTACTGGTACCCCTGTATATATAGCCTCCACATTGACTCTGTACCGTATACCCCTGTATATAGCCTCCACATTGACTCTGTATCGTAATACCCTGTATACAGCCTCCACATTGACTCTGTACCGGTACCCCTTTATATAGCCTCCACATTGACTCTGTACCGTAACACCCTGTATATAGCCTCCACATTGACTCTGTCCTGGTACCCCCTGTATATAGCCTCCACATTGACTCTGTACTGGTACCCCCTGTATATAGCCTCCACATTGACTCTGTACCGGTTGCCCCTGTATATAGCCTCCACATCTGTACCGGTACCCTGTATATAGCTCCACATTGACTATGTACTGGTACCCCTGTATATAGCCTCCACATTGACTCTGTACCCGGTACCCTGTATATAGCTCCACATTGGGCTCTGTACTGTTACCCCCTGTATATAGCCTCCACATTGACTCTGTACTGGTACCCCTGTATATAGCCTCCACATTGACTCTGTACCGTAACACCCTGTATATAGCCTCCACATTGACTCTGTACTGGTACCCCTGTATATAGCCTCCACATTGACTCTGTACCCGATATGCCCCTGTATATAGTACTCCACATTGACTCTGTGCCGTAACACCCTGTATATAGCCTCCACGTTCGACTCTCAGTACCGTAATACCCTGTATCATAGCCTCCACATTGACTCTGTACTGGTACCCCCTTAGTATAGCCTCCACATTGACTCTGTACTAGTATACCCCCTGTATATAGCTCCACATTGACTATCTGTGCTGGTACCCCTGTATATAGTCTCCACATTGACTCTGTACTGGTACCCCTGTATCTAGCCTCCACATTGACTCTGTACCGGTACCCCTGTATATAGCCTCCACATTGACTCTGTACTGGTACCCCCTGTATATAGCCTCCACATTGACTCTGTACTGGTACCCCTGTATATAGCCTCCACATTGACTCTGTTACTTGCCCCTGTTCATATAGCTCTCCACATTGACTCTGTACTGTTACCTCCTGTATATAGCCTTCACATTGACTCTGTACCGTGTACTCCCTCGTTTATAGCCTCCACATTGACTCTGTACCGTAACACCCTGTATATAGTCTCCACATTGACTCAGTACCGTGATACCCCCTGTATATAGCCTCCACATTGACTCAGTACCGTAATACCCTGTACTATAGCCTCCACATTAGACTCTGTGCCGTAACACCCTGTATATAGCCTCCACATTGACTCTGTACCGCCGTAATACACAGTTATAGAACAACACAGTTACACAGTTATAGAGGACAACACAGGTTATAGAACAACACAGTTACACAGTTATAGGACAACACAGTTATAGAACAACACAGTTATAGAACAACACAGTTATAGAACAACACAGTTACACAGTTATAGGACAACACAGTTATAGGACAACACAGTTATAGGACAACACAGTTATAGAACAACACAGTTATAGAACAACACAGTTACACAGTTATATGACAACAAAGTTATAGAACAACACAGTTATAGAACAACACAGTTATAGAACA
>NW_026287928.1:0-8021 GCF_023373465.1 Oncorhynchus keta | reverse complement strand
TTCTTGTATTAAAATGTTTTGTCACCTACATTATGAAATGACATACAACTGCAATTCAAACCAAACCAAACAACAGCTGTTATATGAATTATACAAAATGACTGAGATTACTTAACTTGATTCATTATAAAATCGTTGTATCTCACCTTTGTGAATCTTGCTCTCCTTCGTGCCAAACAGGAAGAGGTAGTCTATTTGTTTGTGGAAGTCAAACCATGTTCCACAAGCTGCGGGACGACAAACATTGTCAAATACTTAAATCGTGCTTGATGCTTATAACAAACAGTGTGAAGTGATGCGTCAGTTGATGACAGATGTTACCCCTGATAGGAAGTTGCATGCCCTCTGGTCTTTCTGACACGGCTCTCTCCAAATGACAGCTTGATGAAGTCTGTAAAGACCAGCTCATCCTACAACCATACAAACCCACATCAAAACTACAGTGAGAACAAAATGATACACAAAAATACCACACACACTGTATTCACCATAGAGTTGATGTCATAGGCCTCGCGTAAATCTAATTAGTATAATTTAAAATCCCCATCTGTTTTTGCAGTTGACAATCAATTGCATCCGCCGATATCGCCAATCCACTGCATATGTGGTGAAAAGAGACAGAGCTAGAGCAATGTTTGTCAGATCATGAGACATCCCGAAAATCGGTCTTCTCACAAAAACGTCTGTCATGTCCAAACGGTGTTCTCGGTTTTTCTCTACAACCCCCACAAACATCACAGGACTCATCTGAAGTCGATACATCCAATCTGCCAACTTCTGTCTGCAGCATCTGAACTGTTTTGGATACACACTAATACTGTGTAAAGGTGAGTCTCTCACAAACACGTGTCGGTTGTTTTACTCTTAGACACGCACAATCCTAACCAAATATAATCAAATGTTATTACTCACATGCTCCGAATACAGGTGTAGACCTGTATAGACAGTGAAATGCTTACTTTGGAGCCCCCTAACCAACAATGCAGTTAAATATGAATAAGAAATAAAAGTAATAAGTAATTGAAGAGAAGCAGTAAAATAACAATAGCGAGACTATATACACGGGTACCGGTACAGAGTCAATGTGCGGGGGCACCGAATAGTCGAGGTCATTGACATGTAGGTAGAGTTTTGGGTTGCAATCCCATTAACGGGATGATATGACAACAGCCAGTGAAAGTGCAGGGCGCCAAATTCAAAACAACATAAATCTCATAATTAAAATTCCTCAAACATACATGTATCTTATACCGTTTTAAATGTAGTCTTGTTGTTAATCCCACCAGTGTCCGATTTCAAATATGCTTTTCAGCGAAAGCACCACAAACTATTATGTAGGTCACCACCAAACAACAATAAACACAGCCATTTTTCCAGCCAAAGAGAGGAGTCACAAAAAGTACAAATAGAGATCAAATTAATCACTAACCTTTGATGATCTTCATCAAATGACACTCATAGGACTTCATGTTCCACAATATATGTATGTTTTGTTTGATAACGTTCATATTTATATAAAGCCACATCGATTCAACAGAAATACTCATCATAAATATAGATGATAATACAACCCATGATTATCGAAAACTTCAACAAGCATTTCTCAACGGCTGGCCATGCCTTCCGCCTGGCTACTCCAACCTCGGCCAACAGCTCCGCCCCCCCGCAGCTACTCGCCCCCGCTTGACAATCTGGACCCTCTATTTCTGAAACTATCCGCCGCCTTTGTCGCAACCCCTATTACCAGCCTGTTCAACCTCTCTTTCTTATCGTCTGAGATCCCCAAGGATTGGAAAGCTGCTGCAGTCATCCCCCTCTTCAAAGGGGGACACCCTGGACCCAAACTGTTACAGACCTATATCCATCCTGCCCTGCCTATCTAAGGTATTCGAAAGCCAAGTCAACAAACAGGTCACTGACCATCTCGAATCCCACCGTACCTTCTCCGCTGTGCAATCTGGTTTCCGAGCCGGTCACGGGTGCACCTCAGCCACTCTCAAGGTACTAAACGACATCATAACCGCCATCGATAAAAGACAGTACTGTGCAGCCGTCTTCATCGACCTTGCCAAGGCTTTCGACTCTGTCAATCACCATATTCTTATCGGCAGACTCAGTAGCCTCGGTTTTTCTGATGACTGCCTTGCCTGGTTCACCAACTACTTTGCAGACAGAGTTCAGTTCAAAGCACCTTATACCACCCACCGCTGCGACCTGTATGCTCTAGTCGGCTGGCCCTCGCTACATATTCGTCGCCAGACCCACTGGCTCCAGGTCATCTACAAGTACATGCTAGGTAAAGCTCCGCCTTATCTCAGTTCACTGGTCACGATGGCAACACCCACCCATAGCACGCGCTCCAGCAGGTGTATCTCACTGATCATCCCTAAAGCCAATACCTCATTTGGCCGCCTTTCGTTCCAGTTCTCTGCTGCCTGTGACTGGAACGAATTACAAAAATCGCTGAAGTTGGAGACTTTTATCTCCCTCACCAACTTCAAACATCTGCTATCTGAGCAGCTAACCGATCGCTTCAGCTGTACTTAGTCTATCGGTAAATAGCCCACCCATTTTCACCCCCATACTGTTTTTATTTATTTACTTTTCTGCTCTTTTGCACACCAATATCTCTACCTGTACATGACCATCTGATCATTTATCACTCCAGTGTTAATCTGCAAAATTGTAATTATTCGCCTACCTCCTCATGCCTTTTGCACACAATGTATATAGACTCCCTTTTTTTCTACTGTGTTATTGACTTGTTAATTGTTTACTCCATGTGTAACTCTGTGTTGTCTGTTCACACTGCTATGCTTTATCTTGGCCAGGTCGCAGTTGCAAATGAGAACTTGTTCTCAACTAGCCTACCTGGTTAAATAAAGGTGAAATAAAAAAATAATTAAAAAAAGTTATAAACATGGAATTATAGATATACCTCTCCTTAATGCAACCGCTGTGTCAGATTCTTTTTTTAATTAACGGAAAAAGCAAACCATACAATAATCTGAGACGGCGCTCAGAACAATTAAGTGAAATTAGCCGCGATTTTGGAGTCAAAATAAACCACAAATTACATGATAAATATTCCCTTAGCTTTGATGATCTGAGAATGCACTCCCAGGAATCCCAGGTCCACAATAAATGCTTGATTTATTATGTCCAATTAGCTACTTTTGTTAGTGCGTTTGGTACTTTTGTTAGTGCGTTTGGTACACCTATCCAAATGCTGGTGCTGGTCGACCGTTTCTTCGGACAAAAACTTCAAAAAGTTATATAACAGGTTGAAGAAACATTTCAAACTAAGTACAGAATCAATCATTAGGATGTTTTAAACATATATCTTCAATAAAGTTCCAACCGGAGAATTCCTTTGTGTCTTGAGGAGGAACGGAACTCAGGAAGATATCATGTGCTATGTGCGTGACCTGGAACTGGCTGACTGCCAGACACATGGCACATTCCGTTCTTATTCAGTCCCACAACACAGTAGAAACATTCAAATTTCTATAGACAGTTGACATCTAGTGGACGCCCTAAGAAGTGAATCTCCATTCATATCTCAAGGGGATTTCAATAGGGAATGATTTGAATATATACCAACCTCAGATTATCTCACTTCCTGTTTGGATTCCGTCTCATGTTTTTGCCTGCCATATGAGTTCTGTTATACAGACATCATTCAAACAGTTTTAGAAACTTCAGAGTGTTTTCTATCCAATACTAATAATAATATGCATATGCATATATTAGCAACTGAGACTGAGGAGCAGGCCGTTTACTCTGGGAACCTTTCATCCAAGCTACTCAATAGTGCCCCTGCAGCCATAATAAGTTAAAGTGACAATGCATAGATGATAACAACAGAGAGTAGCAGCTGTGTAAAGAGGGGGGGAGCAATGCAAATAGTCTGGGTAGCCATTTGATTAGATGTCCAGGAGTCTTATGACTTGGTGGTAGAAGCTGTTTAGAAGCCTCGTGAACCTAGACTTAAGCTCCGGTACCGCTTGCCATGCAGTAGCAGAGAGAACAGTCTATGACTTGGGTGGCTGGAGTCTTTGACCATTTTTAGAGCCTTCCTCTGACACCGCCTGATATGGAGGTCCTGGATGGCAGGAAGCTTTGCCCAAGTGCTGTACTGGGCCATACACACTACCCTCTGTAGTGCCTTGCGGTCGGAGGCCGAGCTGTTGCCATACCAGGCAGTGATGCAACCAGTCAGGATGCTCTTGATGGTGCAGCTGTAGAACCTTTTGAGGATCTAAGGACCCATGCCAAATCTTTTCAGTTTCCTGAGGGGGAATAGGTTTTGTCGTGCCCTCTTCACGACTGTCTTGGTGTGCTTGGACCATGCTAGTTAGTTCGTTGGTGATGTGGACACCAAGGAACTTGAAACTCTAGACCCGCTCAACTTCAGCCACGTCAATGTTAATGGGGGCCTGTTCGGCCCTCCTTTTCCTATAGTCTACAATCAGCTCCTTTGTCTTGCTCACATTGAGGAAGAGGTTGTTGCCCTGGCACCACATTGGAGGAGGTCTCTGACCTCCTCCCTATAGGCTGTCTCATCGTGATTGGCCATGTCCAATCAATATAATTTACCACAGGTGGACTCCAATCAGGTTGTAGAAACATCTCAAGGATGATAAATGTAAACAGGATGCCCTGGAACTCAATTTCGAGTCTCATAGGAAATGTTCTGAATACTTATGTAAATAAGGCATTTCTGTTTTTTATTTTAAATACATTTGCAAACGTATCTATAAACCTGTTTTCCTGTAATTATGGGGTATTTTCTATATAGATTGTTGAGAAGTTAATTATAATTTAATCAATTTTAGAAGGCTGCAACGTAACAAAATGAGGAAAAAGGGAAGGGGTCTGAATACTTTCCGAATGCACTGTAAATTACAAAGAATGATAGTGAAAAGCTTTGAGGAACCTTAAATAAAATTTTCAGCAAAAAGGCAAACTCTGCTCCATCATTAATTGAAATCAGATGGCTCATTCATCACAAAACACACTGATATTGCCAACTACTTTCATGATTTTTTCATTGGCAAGAATTTTTTTTATTTTACCTTTATTTTACCTTTTTACCTTTATAAAATAAGAACACATTTTTATTTTCAACAACGGTCTAGGAACAGTGGGTTGTTCAGGGGCAGAACACCAGATTTTTTTTACCTTGTCAGCTCGGGGATTCAATCTTGCAAACTTTCGGTTATTAGTCCAACACTCTAACCACTAGGTTACCTGCCTCCCCTAGCAGAATTATGCATGACATGCCAGCAACAAACGCTGACACTACACATCCATGTATATCTGACCAAATTATGAAAGACAACGTTGTCATTTTTGGATTCCGTAAAGTGAGTGTGGAAGAGGTGAAAAAATGATTGTGGCCTATCAACAATGACAAGCCACCGGGGTCTGAGAACTTGGATGGAAAATTACTGAGGACAATAGCGTACGATATTGCCACTCATATTTGCCTTATTTTCAATTTAAGCCAACTAGAAAGTGCCCTCAGGCCTGGAGAGAGTCAAAAGTTATTCCCATACCCAAGGATAGTAAAGCCCCTTTTACTGGCTCAAGTAGCAGACCAATCAGCCTGTTACCAATCCTTCGTAAACTTTTGGAAAAAATTGTGTTTGACCAGATACAATGCTATTTTACAGTAAACAAATTGACAACAGACTTTCAGCACGCTTATAGGGAAAGACATTCAATAAGCTCAGCACGTACACACATTACAGACGATTGGCTGAGAGAAATTGATGATAAAAGATTGTGCGGGCTGTTTTGTTAGACTTCAGTGCGGCTTTTGACATTATTGATCATAGTCTGCTGCTGGAAAAAAAGTATGTGTTATGGCTTTACACCCCATGCTATATTGTGGATAATGAGTTACCTGTCTAACAGAACACAGAGGGTGTTATTTATTTAACCAGACAAGTTAGTTAAGAACAAATTCTTATTTACAATGACAGCCTACCCCAGATGATGCTGGGTCAATTGTGCGCCACCCTATGGGACGCCCAATCATGGCCGGTTGTGATACAGCCTGGAATCAAACCAGGGTCTATAGTGACGCCTCTAGCACTGTGATACAGTGCCTTAGAGATGGCTCCCGAGTGGTGCAGCGGTCTAACAAAATGGAAGTCCCTCCAACAAAATCAAGAAAGAATCAGGAATTCCCCAGGGCATCTGTCTAGGCCCCTTCATTTTTTCAATCTTTACTAACGACACTCTACTGGCTTTGAGTAAAGCCAGTGTGTCTATGTATGAAGCCACCAAATGTGCAAGTTCTCCCTCTTAAAAAGATGAGAGAGGCCTGTAATTTTCACCATAGGTACACTTCAACTATTAAAATGAGAAAAAAAATCCAGAAAATCACATTGTAGGATTTTTAAGGAATTTATTTGCAAAATATGGTGGAAAATAAGTATTTGGTCAATAACAAAAGTTTACCTCAATACTTTGATATGTAATCTTTGTTGGCAATGACAGAGGTCAAATGTTTTCTGTAAGTCTTCACAAGGTTTTCACACACTGTTGCTGGTATTTTGGCCCATTTCTCCATGCAGATCTCCTCTAGAGCAATGATGTTTTGGGTCTGTTGCTGGGCAACTGGACTTTCAACTCCCTCCAAAGATTTTCTATGGGGTTGAGATCTGGAGACTGGCTAGGCCACTCCAGGACCTTGAAATGCTTCTTACGAAGCCACTAATTCATTGCCCGGGCGGTGTGTTTGGGATCATTGTCATGCTGAAAGACCCAGCCACGTTTCATCTTCAATGCCCTTGCAGATGGAAGGAGCTTTTCACTCAAAATCTCACGATACATGGCCCCTTTGATTCTTTCCTTTACACGGATATGTCATCCTGGTCCCTTTGCAGAAAAACAGCCCCAAAGCATGATGTTTCCACCCCCATGCTTCACAGTAGGTATGGTGTTCTTTGGATGCAACTCAGCATTCTCTGTCATCCAAACACGACAAGTTGAGTTTTTACCAAAAAGTTATATTTCGGTTTCATCTAAACATATGACATTCTCCCAATCTACTTCTGGATCATCCAAATGCTCGATAGCAAACTTCAGACGGGCCTGGACATGTACTGGCTTAAGCAGGGGGACACGTCTGGCACAGCAGGATTTGAGTCCCTGGTGGCGTAGTGTGTTACTAATGGTAGGCTTCGTTACTTTGGTCCCAGCTCTCTGCAGGTCCATTCACTAGGTCCCCCCCTGTGGTTCTGAGAATTTTGCTCACCGTTCTTGTGATCATTTTGACCCCACGGGGTGAGATCTTGCGTGGAGCCCCAGATCGAGGGAGATTATCAGTGGTCTTGTATGTCTTCCATTTCCTAATAATTGCTCCCACAGTTGATTTCTTCAAACCAAGCTGCTTACCTATTGCAGATTCAGTCTTCTCAGCCTGGTGCAGGTCTACAATTTTGTTCCTGGTGTCCTTTGACAGCTCTTTGGTCTTGGCCATAGTGGAGTTTGGAGTGTGACTGTTTGAGGTTGTGGACAGGTGTCTTTTATGCAGTGTCTCCTGACCCCTCCTGTCTCAGCCTCTAGTATTTATGCTGCAGTAGTTTATGTGTCGGGGGGCTAGGGTCAGTTTGTTATATCTGGAATACTCCTGTCCTATTCGGTGTCCTGTGTGAATCTAAGTGTGCGTTCTCTAATTCTCTCCTTCTCTCTTTATTTCTCTCTCTCGGAGGACCTGAGCCCTAGGACCATGCCCCAGGACTACCTGACATGATAACTCCTTGCTGTCCTCAGTCTACCTGGCCGTGCTGCTGCTCCAGTTTCAACTGTTATGCCTTATTATTATTCGACCATGCTTGTCATTTATGAACATTTGAACATCTTGGCCATGTTCTGTTATAATCTCCACCCGGCACAGCCAGAAGAGGACTGGCCACCCCACACAGCCTGGTTCCTCTCTAGGTTTCTTCCTAGGTTTTGGCCTTTCTAAGGGTTTTTCCTCCACCGTGCTTCTACGCCTGCATTGC
>NW_026287927.1:0-62144 GCF_023373465.1 Oncorhynchus keta | reverse complement strand
GTCGTAGTGATTAGAGAGAGAGAGAGTCCCAGTTTAGAGGTGGTCGTAGTGATTAGAGAGAGAGAGAGTCCCAGTTTAGAGGTGGTCGTTAGTGCTTAGATTAGAGAGAGAGAGTCCCAGTTTAGAGGTGGTCATAGTGATTAGAGAGAGAGAGTCCCAGTTTAGAGGTGGTCGTAGTGATTATAGAGAGAGAGAGTCCCAGTTTAGAGGTGGTCGAGTGATTAGAGAGAGAGAGTCCCAGTTTAGAGGTGGTCGTAGTGATTATAGAGAGAGAGTCCCAGTTTAGAGGTGGTCGTAGTGATTAGAGAGAGAGAGAGAGTCCCAGTTTAGAGGTGGTCATAGTGATTAGAGAGAGAGAGTCCCAGTTTAGAGGTGGTCATAGTGATTAGAGAGAGAGTCCCAGTTTAGAGGTGGTCGTAGTGATTACAGAGAGTCCCAGTTTAGAGGTGGTCGTAGTGATTAGAGAGAGTTTAGAGGTCCCAGTTTAGAGGTGGTCGTTTAGTGATTATAGAGAGAGTCCCAGTTTAGAGGTGGCCGTAGTGATTATAGAGAGAGAGTCCCAGTTTAGAGGTGGTCGTAGTGATTAGAGAGAGAGAGTCCCAGTTTAGAGGTGGTCGTAGTGATTAGAGAGAGAGAGTCCCAGTTTAGAGGTGGTCGTAGTGATTAGAGAGAGAGAGTCCCAGTTTAGAGGTGGTCGTAGTGATTACAGAGAGAGAGTCCCAGTTTAGAGGTGGTCGTAGTGATTACAGAGAGAGAGAGTCCCAGTTTAGAGGTGGTCATAGTGATTAGAGAGAGAGAGTCCCAGTTTAGAGGTGGTCGAGTGATTAGAGAGAGAGAGAGTCCCAGTTTAGAGGTGGTCGTAGTGATTAGAGAGAGTCCCAGTTAGAGTCCCAGTTTAGAGGTTTAGAGGTGGTCGTAGTGATTAGAGAGAGAGTCCCAGTTTAGAGGTGGTCGTAGTGATTTATAGAGAGAGAGAGTCCCAGTTTAGAGGTGGTCGTAGTGATTATAGAGAGAGAGAGTCCCAGTTTAGAGGTGGTCGTAGTGATTATAGAGAGAGAGAGTCCCAGTTTAGAGGTGGTCGTAGTGATTATAGAGAGAGAGTCCCAGTTTAGAGGTGGTCGTAGTGATTATAGAGAGAGAGAGTCCCAGTTTAGAGGTGGTCCCAGTTTAGAGGTGGTCGTAGTGATTAGAGAGAGAGAGAGTCCCAGTTTAGAGGTGGTCGTAGTGATTAGAGAGAGAGAGAGTCCCAGTTTAGAGGTGGTCGTAGTGATTAGAGAGAGAGAGAGAGTCCCAGTTTAGAGGTGGTCGTAGTGATTAGAGAGAGAGAGTCCCAGTTTAGAGGTGGTCGTAGTGATTAGAGAGAGAGAGAGTCCCAGTTTAGAGGTGGTCGTAGTGATTATAGAGAGAGAGAGTCCCAGTTTAGAGGTGGTCGATTAAGAGAGAGAGTCCCAGTTTAGAGGTGGTCGTAGTGATTAGAGAGAGAGTCCCAGTTTAGAGGTGGTCGTAGTGATTATAGAGAGAGAGTCCCAGTTTAGAGGTGGTCGTAGTGATTAGAGAGAGAGAGAGTCCCAGTTTAGAGGTGGTCGTAGTGATTATAGAGAGAGAGAGAGTCCCAGTTTAGAGGTGGTGGTCGAGTGATTAGAGAGAGAGAGAGTCCCAGTTTAGAGGTGGTCGTAGTGATTATAGAGAGAGAGTCCCAGTTTAGAGGTGGTCATAGTGATTAGAGAGAGAGAGAGTCCCAGTTTAGAGGTGGTCGTAGTGATTATAGAGAGAGAGTCCCAGTTTAGAGGTGGTCGTAGTGATTAGAGAGAGAGAGAGTCCCAGTTTAGAGGTGGTCGTAGTGATTAGAGAGAGAGAGAGAGAGTCCCAGTTTAGAGGTGGTCGTAGTGATTATAGAGAGAGAGAGTCCCAGTTTAGAGGTGGTCGTAGTGATTAGAGAGAGAGAGAGTCCCAGTTTAGAGGTGGTCGTAGTGATTACAGAGAGAGAGAGTCCCAGTTTAGAGGTGGTCGTAGTGATTACAGAGAGAGAGAGTCCCAGTTTAGAGGTGGTCATAGTGATTATAGAGAGTCCCAGTTTAGAGGTGGTCGTAGAGATTATAGAGAGAGAGAGAGAGTCCCAGTTTAGAGGTGGTCGTAGTGATTACAGAGAGAGAGAGTCCCAGTTTAGAGGTGGTCGTAGTGATTATAGAGAGAGAGAGTCCCAGTTTAGAGGTGGTCGTAGTGATTAGAGAGAGAGAGAGTCCCAGTTTAGAGGTGGTCGTAGTGATTATAGAGAGAGAGAGTCCCAGTTTAGAGGTGGTCGTAGTGATTAGAGAGAGAGAGAGTCCCAGTTTAGAGGTGGTCGTAGTGATTAGAGAGAGAGAGAGTCCCAGTTTAGAGGTGGTCGTAGTGATTATAGAGAGAGAGTCCCAGTTTAGAGGTGGTCGTAGTGATTAGAGAGAGAGAGTCCCAGTTTAGAGGTGGTCGGTGATTAGAGAGAGAGAGAGTCCCAGTTTAGAGGTGGTCATAGTGATTATAGAGAGAGAGAGTCCCAGTTTAGAGGTGGTCGTAGTGATTATAGAGAGAGAGAGTCCCAGTTTAGAGGTGGTCGTAGTGATTATAGAGAGAGAGTCCCAGTTTAGAGGTGGTCGTAGTGATTAGAGAGAGAGAGAGTCCCAGTTTAGAGGTGGTCGTAGTGATTAGAGAGAGAGAGTCCCAGTTTAGAGGTGGTCGTAGTGATTAGAGAGAGAGAGTCCCAGTTTAGAGGTGGTCGTAGTGATTAGAGAGAGAGAGAGTCCCAGTTTAGAGGTGGTCGTAGTGATTATAGAGAGAGAGAGAGTCCCAGTTTAGAGGTGGTCGTAGTGATTATAGAGAGAGAGAGTCCCAGTTTAGAGGTGGTCGTAGTGATTATAGAGAGAGAGAGTCCCAGTTTAGAGGTGGTCGTAGTGATTAGAGAGAGAGAGAGTCCCAGTTTAGAGGTGGTCGTAGTGATTAGAGAGAGAGAGTCCCAGTTTAGAGGTGGTCGTAGTGATTAGAAGAGAGTCCCATTAGAGAGAGAGAGAGTCCCAGTTTAGAGGTGGTCGTAGTGATTACAGAGAGAGAGAGTCCCAGTTTAGAGGTGGTCGTAGTGATTATAGAGAGAGAGTCCCAGTTTAGAGGTGGTCGTAGTGATTATAGAGAGAGAGAGTCCCAGTTTAGAGGTGGTCGTAGTGATTAGAGAGAGAGAGTCCCAGTTTAGAGGTGGTCGTAGTGATTAGAGAGAGAGAGAGTCCCAGTTTAGAGGTGGTCGTAGTGATTATTAGAGAGAGAGAGAGTCCCAGTTTAGAGGTGGTCGTAGTGATTAGAGAGAGAGAGAGTCCCAGTTTAGAGGTGGTCGTAGTGATTAGAGAGAGAGAGAGAGAGTCCCAGTTTAGAGGTGGTCGTAGTGATTAGAGAGAGTCCCAGTTTAGAGGTGGTCGTAGTGATTATAGAGAGAGAGAGTCCCAGTTTAGAGGTGGTCGTAGTGATTAGAGAGAGAGAGAGTCCCAGTTTAGAGGTGGTCGTAGTGATTAGAGAGAGAGAGTCCCAGTTTAGAGGTGGTCGTAGTGATTATAGAGAGAGAGAGTCCCAGTTTAGAGGTGGTCGTAGTGATTAGAGAGAGAGAGAGTCCCAGTTTAGAGGTGGTCGTAGTGATTAGAGAGAGAGAGTCCCAGTTTAGAGGTGGTCGTAGTGATTAGAGAGAGAGAGAGTCCCAGTTTAGAGGTGGTCGTAGTGATTAGAGAGAGAGAGTCCCAGTTTAGAGGTGGTCGTAGTGATTAGAGAGAGAGAGAGTCCCAGTTTAGAGGTGGTCGTAGTGATTAGAGAGAGAGAGTCCCAGTTTAGAGGTGGTCGTAGTGATTAGAGAGAGAGAGTCCCAGTTTAGAGGTGGTCGTAGTGATTAGAGAGAGAGAGTCCCAGTTTAGAGGTGGTCGTAGTGATTAGAGAGAGAGAGAGTCCCAGTTTAGAGGTGGTCGTAGTGATTAGAGAGAGAGAGTCCCAGTTTAGAGGTGGTCGTAGTGATTAGAGAGAGAGAGAGTCCCAGTTTAGAGGTGGTCGTAGTGATTAGAGAGAGAGAGAGTCCCAGTTTAGAGGTGGTCGTAGTGATTAGAGAGAGAGAGAGTCCCAGTTTAGAGGTGGTCGTAGTGATTAGAGAGAGAAGAGAGTCCCAGTTTAGAGGTGGTCGTAGTGATTAGAGAGAGAGAGAGTCCCAGTTTAGAGGTGGTCGTAGTGATTATAGAGAGAGAGTCCCAGTTTAGAGGTGGTCGTAGTGATTAGAGAGAGAGAGAGTCCCAGTTTAGAGGTGGTCGTAGTGATTAGAGAGAGAGAGTCCCAGTTTAGAGGTGGTCGTAGTGATTAGAGAGAGAGAGAGTCCCAGTTTAGAGGTGGTCGTAGTGATTATAGAGAGAGAGAGTCCCAGTTTAGAGGTGGTCGTAGTGATTAGAGAGAGAGAGAGTCCCAGTTTAGAGGTGGTCGTAGTGATTAGAGAGAGAGAGAGTCCCAGTTTAGAGGTGGTCGTAGTGATTAGAGAGAGAGAGAGTCCCAGTTTAGAGGTGGTCATAGTGATTAGAGAGAGAGAGTCCCAGTTTAGAGGTGGTCGTAGTGATTAGAGAGAGAGAGTCCCAGTTTAGAGGTGGTCGTAGTGATTATAGAGAGAGAGAGAGTCCCAGTTTAGAGGTGGTCGTAGTGATTAGAGAGAGAGAGAGAGTCCCAGTTTAGAGGTGGTCGTAGTGATTAGAGAGAGAGAGAGTCCCAGTTTAGAGGTGGTCGTAGTGATTAGAGAGAGAGAGAGTCCCAGTTTAGAGGTGGTCGTAGTGATTAGAGAGAGAGAGAGTCCCAGTTTAGAGGTGGTCGTAGTGATTAGAGAGAGAGAGTCCCAGTTTAGAGGTGGTCGTAGTGATTAGAGAGAGAGAGAGTCCCAGTTTAGAGGTGGTCGTAGTGATTAGAGAGAGAGAGAGTCCCAGTTTAGAGGTGGTCGTAGTGATTATAGAGAGAGAGAGTCCCAGTTTAGAGGTGGTCGTAGTGATTAGAGAGAGAGAGTCCCAGTTTAGAGGTGGTCGTAGTGATTATAGAGAGAGAGAGTCCCAGTTTAGAGGTGGTCGTAGTGATTAGAGAGAGAGAGAGTCCCAGTTTAGAGGTGGTCGTAGTGATTAGAGAGAGAGAGAGAGTCCCAGTTTAGAGGTGGTCGTAGTGATTAGAGAGAGAGAGAGTCCCAGTTTAGAGGTGGTCGTAGTGATTAGAGAGAGAGAGAGTCCCAGTTTAGAGGTGGTCGTAGTGATTAGAGAGAGAGAGAGTCCCAGTTTAGAGGTGGTCGTAGTGATTAGAGAGAGAGAGTCCCAGTTTAGAGGTGGTCGTAGTGATTAGAGAGAGAGAGAGTCCCAGTTTAGAGGTGGTCGTAGTGATTAGAGAGAGAGAGAGTCCCAGTTTAGAGGTGGTCGTAGTGATTAGAGAGAGAGAGTCCCAGTTTAGAGGTGGTCGTAGTGATTAGAGAGAGAGAGAGTTTAGAGGTGGTCGTAGTGATTATAGAGAGTCCCAGTTTAGAGGTGGTCGTAGTGATTAGAGAGAGAGAGAGTCCCAGTTTAGAGGTGGTCGTAGTGATTATAGAGAGAGAGTCCCAGTTTAGAGGTGGTCGTTTAGAGGTCCCAGTTTAGTGGTGAGTAGTGATTAGAGAGAGAGTCCCAGTTTAGAGGTGGTCGTAGTGATTAGAGAGAGAGAGAGTCCCAGTTTAGAGGTGGTCGTAGTGATTAGAGAGAGAGAGAGTCCCAGTTTAGAGGTGGTCGTAGTGATTAGAGAGAGAGAGTCCCAGTTTAGAGGTGGTCGTAGTGATTAGAGAGAGAGAGAGTCCCAGTTTAGAGGTGGTCGTAGTGATTAGAGAGAGAGAGTCCCAGTTTAGAGGTGGTCGTAGTGATTAGAGAGAGAGAGAGTCCCAGTTTAGAGGTGGTCGTAGTGATTATAGAGAGAGAGTCCCAGTTTAGAGGTGGTCGTAGTGATTATAGAGAGAGAGTCCCAGTTTAGAGGTGGTCGTTGATTAGAGAGAGAGAGTCCCAGTTTAGAGGTGGTCGTAGTGATTAGAGAGAGAGAGTCCCAGTTTAGAGGTGGTCGTAGTGATTAGAGAGAGAGAGTCCCAGTTTAGAGGTGGTCAGTCGATAGTGATTAGAGAGAGAGAGAGTCCCAGTTTAGAGGTGGTCGTAGTGATTAGAGAGAGAGAGAGTCCCAGTTTAGAGGTGGTCGTAGTGATTAGAGAGAGAGAGTCCCAGTTTAGAGGTGGTCGTAGTGATTAGAGAGAGAGAGTCCCAGTTTAGAGGTGGTCGTAGTGATTATAGAGAGAGAGAGTCCCAGTTTAGAGGTGGTCGTAGTGATTATAGAGAGAGAGAGTCCCAGTTTAGAGGTGGTCGTAGTGATTAGAGAGAGAGAGAGTCCCAGTTTAGAGGTGGTCGTAGTGATTATAGAGAGAGAGTCCCAGTTTAGAGGTGGTCGTAGTGATTATAGAGAGAGAGAGAGTCCCAGTTTAGAGGTGGTCGTAGTGATTAGAGAGAGAGAGTCCCAGTTTAGAGGTGGTCGTAGTGATTATAGAGAGAGAGAGTCCCAGTTTAGAGGTGGTCGTAGTGATTAGAGAGAGAGAGAGTCCCAGTTTAGAGGTGGTCGTAGTGATTAGAGAGAGAGAGTCCCAGTTTAGAGGTGGTCGTAGTGATTAGAGAGAGAGAGAGTCCCAGTTTAGAGGTGGTCGTAGTGATTATAGAGAGAGAGAGTCCCAGTTTAGAGGTGGTCGTAGTGATTAGAGAGAGAGAGAGTCCCAGTTTAGAGGTGGTCGTAGTGATTATAGAGAGAGAGAGTCCCAGTTTAGAGGTGGTCGTAGTGATTAGAGAGAGAGAGAGTCCCAGTTTAGAGGTGGTCGTAGTGATTAGAGAGAGAGAGAGTCCCAGTTTAGAGGTGGTCGTAGTGATTAGAGAGAGAGAGAGTCCCAGTTTAGAGGTGGTCGTAGTGATTAGAGAGAGAGAGTCCCAGTTTAGAGGTGGTCATAGTGATTAGAGAGAGAGAGAGTCCCAGTTTAGAGGTGGTCGTAGTGATTATAGAGAGAGAGAGTCCCAGTTTAGAGGTGGTCGTAGTGATTAGAGAGAGAGAGTCCCAGTTTAGAGGTGGTCGTAGTGATTGAGAGAGAGAGAGTCCCAGTTTAGAGGTGGTCGTAGTGATTATAGAGAGAGAGAGAGTCCCAGTTTAGAGGTGGTCGTAGTGATTAGAGAGAGAGAGTCCCAGTTTAGAGGTGGTCGTAGTGATTATAGAGAGAGAGAGTCCCAGTTTAGAGGTGGTCGTAGTGATTAGAGAGAGAGAGAGTCCCAGTTTAGAGGTGGTCGTAGTGATTAGAGAGAGAGAGAGTCCCAGTTTAGAGGTGGTCGTAGTGATTAGAGAGAGAGAGAGTCCCAGTTTAGAGGTGGTCGTAGTGATTAGAGAGAGAGAGAGTCCCAGTTTAGAGGTGGTCGTAGTGATTAGAGAGAGAGAGAGTCCCAGTTTAGAGGTGGTCGTAGTGATTAGAGAGAGAGTCCCAGTTTAGAGGTGGTCGTAGTGATTATAGAGAGAGAGTCCCAGTTTAGAGGTGGTCGTAGTGATTAGAGAGAGAGAGAGAGTCCCAGTTTAGAGGTGGTCGTAGTGATTAGAGAGAGAGAGTCCCAGTTTAGAGGTGGTCGTAGTGATTATAGAGAGAGAGTCCCAGTTTAGAGGTGGTCGTAGTGATTAGAGAGAGAGAGAGAGTCCCAGTTTAGAGGTGGTCGTAGTGATTAGAGAGAGAGTCCCAGTTTAGAGGTGGTCGTAGTGATTAGAGAGAGAGAGAGTCCCAGTTTAGAGGTGGTCGTAGTGATTAGAGAGAGAGAGAGTCCCAGTTTAGAGGTGGTCGTAGTGATTAGAGAGAGAGAGAGTCCCAGTTTAGAGGTGGTCATAGTGATTAGAGAGAGTCCCAGTTTAGAGGTGGTCGTAGTGATTAGAGAGAGAGAGTCCCAGTTTAGAGGTGGTCGTAGTGATTAGAGAGAGAGAGAGTCCCAGTTTAGAGGTGGTCGTAGTGATTACAGAGAGAGAGAGTCCCAGTTTAGAGGTGGTCGTAGTGATTAGAGAGAGAGAGTCCCAGTTTAGAGGTGGTCGTAGTGATTAGAGAGAGAGAGTCCCAGTTTAGAGGTGGTCGTAGTGATTAGAGAGAGAGAGAGTCCCAGTTTAGAGGTGGTCGTAGTGAATAGAGAGAGTGAGTCCCAGTTTAGAGGTGGTCGGAGTGATTAGAGAGAGAGAGTCCCAGTTTAGAGGTGGTCGTAGTGATTAGAGAGAGAGAGAGTCCCAGTTTAGAGGTGGTCGTAGTGATTAGAGAGAGAGAGAGTCCCAGTTTAGAGGTGGTCGTAGTGATTAGAGAGAGAGAGAGTCCCAGTTTAGAGGTGGTCGTAGTGATTACAGAGAGAGAGAGTCCCAGTTTAGAGGTGGTCGTAGTGATTAGAGAGAGAGAGAGTCCCAGTTTAGAGGTGGTCGTAGTGATTAGAGAGAGAGAGAGTCCCAGTTTAGAGGTGGTCGTAGTGATTACAGAGAGAGAGAGTCCCAGTTTAGAGGTGGTCGTAGTGATTAGAGAGAGAGAGAGTCCCAGTTTAGAGGTGGTCGTAGTGATTAGAGAGAGAGAGTCCCAGTTTAGAGGTGGTCATAGTGATTAGAGAGAGAGAGAGTCCCAGTTTAGAGGTGGTCGTAGTGATTAGAGAGAGAGTCCCAGTTTAGAGGTGGTCGTAGTGATTAGAGAGAGAGAGTCCCAGTTTAGAGGTGGTCGTAGTGATTATAGAGAGAGAGTCCCAGTTTAGAGGTGGTCGTAGTGATTAGAGAGAGAGAGTCCCAGTTTAGAGGTGGTCGTAGTGATTATAGAGAGAGAGAGTCCCAGTTTAGAGGTGGTCGTAGTGATTAGAGAGAGAGAGTCCCAGTTTAGAGGTGGTCGTAGTGATTAGAGAGAGAGAGAGTCCCAGTTTAGAGGTGGTCGTAGTGATTAGAGAGAGAGAGAGTCCCAGTTTAGAGGTGGTCGTAGTGATTAGAGAGAGAGAGTCCCAGTTTAGAGGTGGTCGTAGTGATTAGAGAGAGAGAGAGAGTCCCAGTTTAGAGGTGGTCGTAGTGATTACAGAGAGAGAGTCCCAGTTTAGAGGTGGTCGTAGTGATTATAGAGAGAGAGTCCCAGTTTAGAGGTGGTCATAGTGATTAGAGAGAGAGAGAGTCCCAGTTTAGAGGTGGTCGTAGTGATTATAGAGAGAGAGTCCCAGTTTAGAGGTGGTCATAGTGATTAGAGAGAGAGAGAGAGTCCCAGTTTAGAGGTGGTCGTAGTGATTAGAGAGAGAGAGAGTCCCAGTTTAGAGGTGGTCGTAGTGATTATAGAGAGAGAGAGTCCCAGTTTAGAGGTGGTCGTAGTGATTAGAGAGAGAGAGTCCCAGTTTAGAGGTGGTCGTAGTGATTAGAGAGAGAGAGAGAGAGTCCCAGTTTAGAGGTGGTCGTAGTGATTAGAGAGAGTCCCAGTTTAGAGGTGGTCGTAGTGATTATAGAGAGAGAGAGTCCCAGTTTAGAGGTGGTCGTAGTGATTAGAGAGAGAGAGTCCCAGTTTAGAGGTGGTCGTAGTGATTATAGAGAGAGAGAGTCCCAGTTTAGAGGTGGTCGTAGTGATTATAGAGAGAGAGAGTCCCAGTTTAGAGGTGGTCGTAGTGATTAGAGAGAGAGTCCCAGTTTAGAGGTGGTCGTAGTGATTATAGAGAGAGAGAGTCCCAGTTTAGAGGTGGTCGTAGTGATTAGAGAGAGAGAGTCCCAGTTTAGAGGTGGTCGTAGTGATTATCCCAGTTTAGAGGTGGAGAGAGTCCCAGTTTAGAGGTGGTCGTAGTGATTAGAGAGAGAGAGAGTCCCAGTTTAGAGGTGGTCGTAGTGATTAGAGAGAGAGAGAGTCCCAGTTTAGAGGTGGTCGTAGTGATTAGAGAGAGAGAGTCCCAGTTTAGAGGTGGTCGTAGTGATTAGAGAGTCCCAGTTTAGAGGTGGTCGTAGTGATTAGAGAGAGAGAGAGTCCCAGTTTAGAGGTGGTCGTAGTGATTAGAGAGAGAGAGAGTCCCAGTTTAGAGGTGGTCGTAGTGATTAGAGAGAGAGAGAGAGTCCCAGTTTAGAGGTGGTCGTAGTGATTAGAGAGAGAGAGAGTCCCAGTTTAGAGGTGGTCGTAGTGATTATAGAGAGAGAGAGTCCCAGTTTAGAGGTGGTCGTAGTGATTAGAGAGAGAGAGAGTCCCAGTTTAGAGGTGGTCGAGTGATTATAGAGAGAGAGAGTCCCAGTTTAGAGGTGGTCGTAGTGATTAGAGAGAGAGAGAGTCCCAGTTTAGAGGTGGTCATAGTGATTAGAGAGAGTCCCAGTTTAGAGGTGGTCGTAGTGATTAGAGAGAGAGAGAGTCCCAGTTTAGAGGTGGTCGTAGTGATTAGAGAGAGAGAGAGTCCCAGTTTAGAGGTGGTCGTAGTGATTATAGAGAGAGAGAGTCCCAGTTTAGAGGTGGTCGTTTAGTGATTATAGAGAGAGAGAGTCCCAGTTTAGAGGTGGTCGTAGTGATTATAGAGAGAGAGTCCCAGTTTAGAGGTGGTCGTAGTGATTAGAGAGAGAGAGAGTCCCAGTTTAGAGGTGGTCGTAGTCCCAGTTTAGAGGTGGTCGTAGTGATTAGAGAGAGAGAGAGTCCCAGTTTAGAGGTGGTCGTAGTGATTAGAGAGAGAGAGAGTCCCAGTTTAGAGGTGGTCGTAGTGATTATAGAGAGAGAGAGTCCCAGTTTAGAGGTGGTCGTAGTGATTAGAGAGAGAGAGAGTCCCAGTTTAGAGGTGGTCGTAGTGATTATAGAGAGAGAGAGTCCCAGTTTAGAGGTGGTCGTAGTGATTAGAGAGTCCCAGTTTAGAGGTGGTCGTAGTGATTAGAGAGAGAGAGTCCCAGTTTAGAGGTGGTCGTAGTGATTATAGAGAGAGAGTCCCAGTTTAGAGGTGGTCGTAGTGATTATAGAGAGAGAGAGTCCCAGTTTAGAGGTGGTCGTAGTGATTAGAGAGAGAGAGAGTCCCAGTTTAGAGGTGGTCATAGTGATTAGAGAGAGAGAGAGTCCCAGTTTAGAGGTGGTCGTAGTGATTATAGAGAGAGAGAGAGTCCCAGTTTAGAGGTGGTCGTAGTGATTAGAGAGAGAGAGTCCCAGTTTAGAGGTGGTCGTAGTGATTAGAGAGAGAGAGAGTCCCAGTTTAGAGGTGGTCCCAGTTTAGATTAGAGTGAGAGAGAGTCCCAGTTTAGAGGTGGTCGTAGTGATTAGAGAGAGAGAGAGTCCCAGTTTAGAGGTGGTCGTAGTGATTATAGAGAGAGAGAGTCCCAGTTTAGAGGTGGTCGTAGTGATTAGAGAGAGAGAGAGTCCCAGTTTAGAGGTGGTCGTAGTGATTAGAGAGAGAGAGTCCCAGTTTAGAGGTGGTCGTAGTGATTAGAGAGAGAGAGAGTCCCAGTTTAGAGGTGGTCGTAGAGATTAGAGAGAGAGAGTCCCAGTTTAGAGGTGGTCGTAGTGATTAGAGAGAGAGAGTCCCAGTTTAGAGGTGGTCGTAGTGATTAGAGAGAGAGAGTCCCAGTTTAGAGGTGGTCGTAGTGATTAGAGAGAGAGAGAGTCCCAGTTTAGAGGTGGTCGTAGTGATTAGAGAGAGAGAGAGTCCCAGTTTAGAGGTGGTCGTAGTGATTAGAGAGAGAGAGAGTCCCAGTTTAGAGGTGGTCGAGTGATTAGAGAGAGAGTCCCAGTTTAGAGGTGGTCGTAGTGATTAGAGAGAGAGAGTCCCAGTTTAGAGGTGGTCGTAGTGATTAGAGAGAGAGAGTCCCAGTTTAGAGGTGGTCGTAGTGATTAGAGAGAGAGAGTCCCAGTTTAGAGGTGGTCGTAGTGATTATAGAGAGAGAGTCCCAGTTTAGAGGTGGTCGTAGTGATTAGAGAGAGAGAGTCCCAGTTTAGAGGTGGTCGTAGTGATTAGAGAGAGAGAGAGTCCCAGTTTAGAGGTGGTCGTAGTGATTAGAGAGAGAGAGTCCCAGTTTAGAGGTGGTCGTAGTGATTAGAGAGAGAGAGTCCCAGTTTAGAGGTGGTCGTAGTGACTAGAGAGAGAGAGAGTCCCAGTTTAGAGGTGGTCGTAGTGATTAGAGAGAGAGAGAGTCCCAGTTTAGAGGTGGTCGTAGTGATTACAGAGAGAGAGAGTCCCAGTTTAGAGGTGGTCGTAGTGATTAGAGAGAGAGAGAGTCCCAGTTTAGAGGTGGTCGTAGTGATTAGAGAGAGAGAGAGTCCCAGTTTAGAGGTGGTCGTAGTGATTAGAGAGAGAGAGAGTCCCAGTTTAGAGGTGGTCGTAGTGATTAGAGAGAGAGAGTCCCAGTTTAGAGGTGTTCGTAGTGATTATAGAGAGAGAGAGTCCCAGTTTAGAGGTGGTCGTAGTGATTACAGAGAGAGAGAGTCCCAGTTTAGAGGTGGTCGTAGTGATTAGAGAGAGAGAGAGTCCCAGTTTAGAGGTGGTCGTAGTGATTAGAGAGAGAGTCCCAGTTTAGAGGTGGTCGTAGTGATTATAGAGAGAGAGAGTCCCAGTTTAGAGGTGGTCGTAGTGATTATTTAGAGTCCCAGTTTAGAGGTGGTCGTAGTGATTAGAGAGAGAGAGTCCCAGTTTAGAGGTGGTCGTAGTGATTAGAGAGAGAGAGAGTCCCAGTTTAGAGGTGGTCGTAGTGATTAGAGAGAGAGAGAGTCCCAGTTTAGAGGTGGTCGTAGTGATTAGAGAGAGAGAGAGTCCCAGTTTAGAGGTGGTCGTAGTGATTAGAGAGAGAGAGAGTCCCAGTTTAGAGGTGGTCGTAGTGATTATAGAGAGAGAGAGTCCCAGTTTAGAGGTGGTCGTAGTGATTAGAGAGAGAGAGAGTCCCAGTTTAGAGGTGGTCGTAGTGATTAGAGAGAGAGAGAGAGTCCCAGTTTAGAGGTGGTCGTAGTGATTAGAGAGAGAGAGAGAGTCCCAGTTTAGAGGTGGTCGTAGTGATTATAGAGAGAGAGAGTCCCAGTTTAGAGGTGGTCGTAGTGATTAGAGAGAGAGAGAGTCCCAGATTAGAGGTGGTCGTAGTGATTAGAGAGAGAGAGTCCCAGTTTAGAGGTGGTCGTGGTGATTAGAGAGAGAGAGAGTCCCAGTTTAGAGGTGGTCGTAGTGATTAGAGATAGAGAGAGTCCCAGTTTAGAGGTGGTCGTAGTGATTAGAGAGAGAGTCCCAGTTTAGAGGTGGTCGTAGTGATTAGAGAGAGAGAGAGTCCCAGTTTAGAGGTGGTCGTAGTGATTAGAGAGAGAGAGTCCCAGTTTAGAGGTGGTCGTAGTGATTAGAGAGAGAGAGTCCCAGTTTAGAGGTGGTCGTAGTGATTATAGAGAGAGAGAGTCCCAGTTTAGAGGTGGTCGTAGTGATTACAGAGAGAGAGAGTCCCAGTTTAGAGGTGGTCGTAGTGATTATAGAGAGAGAGAGTCCCAGTTTAGAGGTGGTCGTAGTGATTAGAGAGAGAGAGTCCCAGTTTAGAGGTGGTCGTAGTGATTAGAGAGAGAGAGAGTCCCAGTTTAGAGGTGGTCGTAGTGATTATAGAGAGAGAGAGAGTCCCAGTTTAGAGGTGGTCGTAGTGATTAGAGAGAGAGAGAGTCCCAGTTTAGAGGTGGTCGTAGTGATTAGAGAGAGAGAGAGTCCCAGTTTAGAGGTGGTCGTAGTGATTATAGAGAGAGAGAGAGTCCCAGTTTAGAGGTGGTCGTAGTGATTAGAGAGAGAGAGAGTCCCAGTTTAGAGGTGGTCAGTAGTGATTATAGAGAGAGAGAGTCCCAGTTTAGAGGTGGTCGTAGTGATTAGAGAGAGAGAGAGTCCCAGTTTAGAGGTGGTCGTAGTGATTAGAGAGAGAGAGAGTCCCAGTTTAGAGGTGGTCGTAGTGATTAGAGAGAGAGAGAGTCCCAGTTTAGAGGTGGTCGTAGTGATTAGAGAGAGAGAGTCCCAGTTTAGAGGTGGTCGTAGTGATTAGAGAGAGAGAGTCCCAGTTTAGAGGTGGTCGTAGTGATTAGAGAGAGAGAGAGTCCCAGTTTAGAGGTGGTCGTAGTGATTATAGAGAGAGAGAGTCCCAGTTTAGAGGTGGTCGTAGTGATTAGAGAGAGAGAGAGTCCCAGTTTAGAGGTGGTCGTAGTGATTAGAGAGAGAGAGAGTCCCAGTTTAGAGGTGGTCGTAGTGATTATAGAGAGAGAGAGTCCCAGTTTAGAGGTGGTCGTAGTGATTATAGAGAGAGAGAGTCCCAGTTTAGAGGTGGTCGTAGTGATTAGAGAGAGAGAGAGTCCCAGTTTAGAGGTGGTCGTAGTGATTATAGAGAGAGAGAGTCCCAGTTTAGAGGTGGTCGTAGTGATTAGAGAGAGAGAGAGTCCCAGTTTAGAGGTGGTCGTAGTGATTATAGAGAGAGAGAGTCCCAGTTTAGAGGTGGTCGTAGTGATTAGAGAGAGAGAGTCCCAGTTTAGAGGTGGTCGTAGTGATTAGAGAGAGAGAGTCCCAGTTTAGAGGTGGTCGTAGTGATTATAGAGAGAGAGAGTCCCAGTTTAGAGGTGGTCATAGTGATTAGAGAGAGAGAGTCCCAGTTTAGAGGTGGTCGTAGTGATTAGAGAGAGAGAGAGTCCCAGTTTAGAGGTGGTCGTAGTGATTATAGAGAGAGAGAGTCCCAGTTTAGAGGTGGTCGTAGTGATTAGAGAGAGAGAGTCCCAGTTTAGAGGTGGTCGTAGTGATTAGAGAGAGAGAGAGTCCCAGTTTAGAGGTGGTCGTAGTGATTATAGAGAGAGTTTAGAGTGATTAGAGAGAGAGAGAGTCCCAGTTTAGAGGTGGTCGTAGTGATTAGAGAGAGAGAGAGAGTCCCAGTTTAGAGGTGGTCGTAGTGATTATAGAGAGAGAGAGTCCCAGTTTAGAGGTGGTCGTAGTGATTATAGAGAGAGAGAGAGTCCCAGTTTAGAGGTGGTCGTAGTGATTAGAGAGAGAGAGAGTCCCAGTTTAGAGGTGGTCGTAGTGATTAGAGATTTTAGAGGTGGTCGTAGTGATTAGAGAGAGAGAGTCCCAGTTTAGAGGTGGTCGTAGTGATTAGAGAGAGAGAGAGTCCCAGTTTAGAGGTGGTCGTAGTGATTACAGAGAGAGAGTCCCAGTTTAGAGGTGGTCGTAGTGATTAGAGAGAGAGAGAGTCCCAGTTTAGAGGTGGTCGTAGTGATTAGAGAGAGAGAGAGTCCCAGTTTAGAGGTGGTCATAGTGATTAGAGAGAGAGAGTCCCAGTTTAGAGGTGGTCGTAGTGATTATAGAGAGAGAGAGTCCCAGTTTAGAGGTGGTCGTAGTGATTATAGAGAGAGAGAGTCCCAGTTTAGAGGTGGTCGTAGTGATTAGAGAGAGAGAGAGTCCCAGTTTAGAGGTGGTCGTAGTGATTATAGAGAGAGAGAGTCCCAGTTTAGAGGTGGTCGTAGTGATTAGAGAGAGAGAGAGTCCCAGTTTAGAGGTGGTCGTAGTGATTAGAGAGAGAGAGTCCCAGTTTAGAGGTGGTCGTAGTGATTATAGAGAGAGAGTCCCAGTTTAGAGGTGGTCGTAGTGATTAGAGAGAGAGAGAGTCCCAGTTTAGAGGTGGTCATAGTGATTACAGAGAGAGAGAGTCCCAGTTTAGAGGTGGTCGTAGTGATTATAGAGAGAGAGAGTCCCAGTTTAGAGGTGGTCGTAGTGATTAGAGAGAGAGAGTCCCAGTTTAGAGGTGGTCGTAGTGATTATAGAGAGAGAGAGTCCCAGTTTAGAGGTGGTCGTAGTGATTATAGAGAGAGAGAGAGTCCCAGTTTAGAGGTGGTCGTAGTGATTATAGAGAGAGAGAGTCCCAGTTTAGAGGTGGTCGTAGTGATTATAGAGAGAGAGAGTCCCAGTTTAGAGGTGGTCGTAGTGATTAGAGAGAGAGAGAGTCCCAGTTTAGAGGTGGTCGTAGTGATTAGAGAGAGAGAGTCCCAGTTTAGAGGTGGTCGTAGTGATTAGAGAGAGAGAGTCCCAGTTTAGAGGTGGTCGTAGTGATTATAGAGAGAGAGAGTCCCAGTTTAGAGGTGGTCGTAGTGATTATAGAGAGAGAGAGTCCCAGTTTAGAGGTGGTCGTAGTGATTATAGAGAGAGAGAGTCCCAGTTTAGAGGTGGTCGTAGTGATTATAGAGAGAGAGAGTCCCAGTTTAGAGGTGGTCGTAGTGATTAGAGAGAGAGAGAGTCCCAGTTTAGAGGTGGTCGTAGTGATTATAGAGAGAGAGTCCCAGTTTAGAGGTGGTCGTAGTGATTAGAGAGAGAGAGAGTCCCAGTTTAGAGGTGGTCGTAGTGATTAGAGAGAGAGAGTCCCAGTTTAGAGGTGGTCGTAGTGATTAGAGAGAGAGAGAGTCCCAGTTTAGAGGTGGTCGTAGTGATTAGAGAGAGAGAGAGTCCCAGTTTAGAGGTGGTCGTAGTGATGAGAGAGAGAGAGAGTCCCAGTTTAGAGGTGGTCGTAGTGATTAGAGAGAGAGAGAGTCCCAGTTTAGAGGTGGTCGTAGTGATTAGAGAGAGAGAGTCCCAGTTTAGAGGTGGTCGTAGTGATTAGAGAGAGAGAGAGTCCCAGTTTAGAGGTGGTCGTAGTGATTATAGAGAGAGAGAGTCCCAGTTTAGAGGTGGTCGTAGTGATTAGAGAGAGAGAGAGAGTCCCAGTTTAGAGGTGGTCGTAGTGATTAGAGAGAGAGAGAGAGTCCCAGTTTAGAGGTGGTCGTAGTGATTAGAGAGAGAGAGAGTCCCAGTTTAGAGGTGGTCGTAGTGATTAGAGAGAGAGTCCCAGTTTAGAGGTGGTCGTAGTGATTAGAGAGAGTCCCAGTTTAGAGGTGGTCGTAGTGATTACAGAGAGAGTCCCAGTTTAGAGGTGGTCGTAGTGATTATAGAGAGAGAGAGTCCCAGTTTAGAGGTGGTCGTAGTGATTAGAGAGAGAGAGTCCCAGTTTAGAGGTGGTCGTAGTGATTATAGAGAGAGAGAGAGTCCCAGTTTAGAGGTGGTCGTAGTGATTATAGAGAGAGAGAGTCCCAGTTTAGAGGTGGTCGTAGTGATTATAGAGAGAGTCCCAGTTTAGAGGTGGTTGTAGTGATTATAGAGAGAGAGAGAGTCCCAGTTTAGAGGTGGTCGTAGTGATTAGAGAGAGAGAGAGTCCCAGTTTAGAGGTGGTTGTAGTGATTAGAGAGAGAGAGAGTCCCAGTGTAGAGGTGGTCGTAGTGATTATAGAGAGAGAGAGTCCCAGTTTAGAGGTGGTCATAGTGATTAGAGAGAGAGAGAGTCCCAGTTTAGAGGTGGTCGTAGTGATTAGAGAGAGAGAGTCCCAGTTTAGAGGTGGTCGTAGTGATTAGAGAGAGAGAGAGGTGGTCGTAGTGATTATAGAGAGAGAGTCCCAGTTTAGAGGTGGTCGTAGTGATTAGAGAGAGAGAGAGTCCCAGTTTAGAGGTGGTCGTAGTGATTAGAGAGAGAGAGAGTCCCAGTTTAGAGGTGGTCGTAGTGATTAGAGAGAGAGAGTCCCAGTTTAGAGGTGGTCGTAGTGATTAGAGAGAGAGAGAGTCCCAGTTTAGAGGTGGTCGTAGTGATTATAGAGAGAGAGAGAGAGTCCCAGTTTAGAGGTGGTCGTAGTGATTATAGAGAGAGAGAGTCCCAGTTTAGAGGTGGTCGTAGTGATTAGAGGTGGTCGTAGTGATTATAGAGAGAGAGAGTCCCAGTTTAGAGGTGGTCGTAGTGATTAGAGAGAGAGAGAGTCCCAGTTTAGAGGTGGTCGTAGTGATTATAGAGAGAGAGTCCCAGTTTAGAGGTGGTCGTAGTGATTAGAGAGAGAGAGAGTCCCAGTTTAGAGGTGGTCGTAGTGATTAGAGAGAGAGAGTCCCAGTTTAGAGGTGGTCGTAGTGATTAGAGAGAGAGAGAGTCCCAGTTTAGAGGTGGTCGTAGTGATTAGAGAGAGAGTCCCAGTTTAGAGGTGGTCATAGTGATTAGAGAGAGAGAGAGTCCCAGTTTAGAGGTGGTCGTAGTGATTAGAGAGAGAGAGTCCCAGTTTAGAGGTGGTCGTAGTGATTATAGAGAGAGAGTCCCAGTTTAGAGGTGGTCGTAGTGATTAGAGAGAGAGAGAGTCCCAGTTTAGAGGTGGTCGTAGTGATTATAGAGAGAGTCCCAGTTTAGAGGTGGTCGTAGTGATTAGAGAGAGAGAGAGTCCCAGTTTAGAGGTGGTCGTAGTGATTACAGAGAGAGAGAGTCCCAGTTTAGAGGTGGTCGTAGTGATTAGAGAGAGTCCCAGTTTAGAGGTGGTCGTAGTGATTAGAGAGAGTCCCAGTTTAGAGGTGGTCGTAGTGATTAGAGAGAGAGAGAGTCCCAGTTTAGAGGTGGTCGTAGTGATTATAGAGAGAGAGAGTCCCAGTTTAGAGGTGGTCGTAGTGATTAGAGAGAGAGAGAGAGTCCCAGTTTAGAGGTGGTCGTAGTGATTAGAGAGAGAGAGTCCCAGTTTAGAGGTGGTCGTAGTGATTAGAGAGAGAGAGTCCCAGTTTAGAGGTGGTCGTAGTGATTAGAGAGAGAGAGAGTCCCAGTTTAGAGGTGGTCGTAGTGATTATAGAGAGAGAGAGTCCCAGTTTAGAGGTGGTCGTAGTGATTATAGAGAGAGAGTCCCAGTTTAGAGGTGGTCGTAGTGATTATAGAGAGAGAGAGTCCCAGTTTAGAGGTGGTCGTAGTGATTATAGAGAGAGAGAGTCCCAGTTTAGAGGTGGTCGTAGTGATTAGAGAGAGAGAGAGTCCCAGTTTAGAGGTGGTCGTAGTGATTATAGAGAGAGAGAGTCCCAGTTTAGAGGTGGTCGTAGTGATTAGAGAGAGAGAGAGTCCCAGTTTAGAGGTGGTCGTAGTGATTAGAGAGAGAGTCCCAGTTTAGAGGTGGTCGTAGTGATTAGAGAGAGAGAGTCCCAGTTTAGAGGTGGTCGTAGTGATTAGAGAGAGAGAGTCCCAGTTTAGAGGTGGTCGTAGTGATTAGAGAGAGAGAGAGTCCCAGTTTAGAGGTGGTCGTAGTGATTAGAGAGAGAGAGAGAGTCCCAGTTTAGAGGTGGTCGTAGTGATTAGAGAGAGAGAGAGTCCCAGTTTAGAGGTGGTCATAGTGATTATAGAGAGAGAGTCCCAGTTTAGAGGTGGTCGTAGTGATTATAGAGAGAGTCCCAGTTTAGAGGTGGTCGTAGTGATTAGAGAGAGAGAGAGTCCCAGTTTAGAGGTGGTCGTAGTGATTATAGAGAGAGTTTAGAGTCCCAGTTTAGAGGTGGTCGTAGTGATTATAGAGAGAGAGAGTCCCAGTTTAGAGGTGGTCGTAGTGATTATAGAGAGAGAGAGTCCCAGTTTAGAGGTGGTCGTAGTGATTATAGAGAGAGAGAGTCCCAGTTTAGAGGTGGTCGTAGTGATTAGAGAGAGAGAGAGTCCCAGTTTAGAGGTGGTCGTAGTGATTATAGAGAGAGAGTCCCAGTTTAGAGGTGGTCGTAGTGATTAGAGAGAGAGAGTCCCAGTTTAGAGGTGGTCGTAGTGATTAGAGAGAGAGAGTCCCAGTTTAGAGGTGGTCGTAGTGATTATAGAGAGAGAGAGTCCCAGTTTAGAGGTGGTCGTAGTGATTAGAGAGAGAGAGAGTCCCAGTTTAGAGGTGGTCGTAGAGTGATTATAGAGAGAGAGAGTCCCAGTTTAGAGGTGGTCGTAGTGATTATAGAGAGAGAGTCCCAGTTTAGAGGTGGTCGTAGTGATTAGAGAGAGAGAGTCCCAGTTTAGAGGTGGTCGTAGTGATTATAGAGAGAGAGTCCCAGTTTAGAGGTGGTCGTAGTGATTAGAGAGAGAGAGAGTCCCAGTTTAGAGGTGGTCGTAGTGGTTAGAGAGAGTCCCAGTTTAGAGGTGGTCGTAGTGATTAGAGAGAGAGAGTCCCAGTTTAGAGGTGGTCGTAGTGATTATAGAGAGAGAGTCCCAGTTTAGAGGTGGTCGTAGTGATTATAGAGAGAGAGTCCCAGTTTAGAGGTGGTCGTAGTGATTAGAGAGAGAGAGTCCCAGTTTAGAGGTGGTCGTAGTGATTAGAGAGAGAGAGAGTCCCAGTTTAGAGGTGGTCGTAGTGATTAGAGAGAGAGAGAGTCCCAGTTTAGAGGTGGTCATAGTGATTATAGAGAGAGAGAGTCCCAGTTTAGAGGTGGTCGTAGTGATTAGAGAGAGAGAGTCCCAGTTTAGAGGTGGTCGTAGTGATTAGAGAGAGAGAGTCCCAGTTTAGAGGTGGTCGTTTAGAGTGATTATAGAGAGAGAGAGTCCCAGTTTAGAGGTGGTCGTAGTGATTATAGAGAGAGAGTCCCAGTTTAGAGGTGGTCGTAGTGATTATAGAGAGAGAGAGTCCCAGTTTAGAGGTGGTCATAGTGATTAGAGAGAGAGTCCCAGTTTAGAGGTGGTCGTAGTGATTATAGAGAGAGAGAGTCCCAGTTTAGAGGTGGTCGTAGTGATTAGAGAGAGAGAGTCCCAGTTTAGAGGTGGTCGTAGTGATTAGAGAGAGAGAGAGTCCCAGTTTAGAGGTGGTCGTAGTGATTATAGAGAGAGAGAGTCCCAGTTTAGAGGTGGTCGTAGTGATTATAGAGAGAGAGAGTCCCAGTTTAGAGGTGGTCGTAGTGATTAGAGAGAGAGAGTCCCAGTTTAGAGGTGGTCGTAGTGATTAGAGAGAGAGAGAGTCCCAGTTTAGAGGTGGTCGTAGTGATTAGAGAGAGAGAGAGTCCCAGTTTAGAGGTGGTCGTAGTGATTATAGAGAGAGAGAGTCCCAGTTTAGAGGTGGTCCCAGTAGTGATTATAGAGAGAGAGAGTCCCAGTTTAGAGGTGGTCGTAGTGATTAGAGAGAGAGAGTCCCAGTTTAGAGGTGGTCGTAGTGATTATAGAGAGAGAGTCCCAGTTTAGAGGTGGTCGTAGTGATTAGAGAGAGAGAGAGTCCCAGTTTAGAGGTGGTCGTAGTGATTAGAGAGAGAGAGAGTCCCAGTTTAGAGGTGGTCGTAGTGATTATAGAGAGAGAGTCCCAGTTTAGAGGTGGTCGTAGTGATTAGAGAGAGAGAGAGTCCCAGTTTAGAGGTGGTCGTAGTGATTAGAGAGAGATTAGAGTCCCAGTTTAGAGGTGGTCGTAGTGATTATAGAGAGAGAGTCCCAGTTTAGAGGTGGTCGTAGTGATTATAGAGAGAGAGTCCCAGTTTAGAGGTGGTCGTAGTGATTAGAGAGAGAGAGAGTCCCAGTTTAGAGGTGGTCGTAGTGATTAGAGAGAGAGAGTCCCAGTTTAGAGGTGGTCGTAGTGATTAGAGAGAGAGAGTCCCAGTTTAGAGGTGGTCGTAGTGATTAGAGAGAGAGAGTCCCAGTTTAGAGGTGGTCGTAGTGATTAGAGAGAGAGAGTCCCAGTTTAGAGGTGGTCGTAGTGATTAGAGAGAGAGAGAGTCCCAGTTTAGAGGTGGTCGTTAGTGATTATAGAGAGAGAGAGTCCCAGTTTAGAGGTGGTCGTAGTGATTATAGAGAGAGAGAGTCCCAGTTTAGAGGTGGTCGTAGTGATTACAGAGAGAGTCCCAGTTTAGAGGTGGTCGTAGTGATTATAGAGAGAGAGAGTCCCAGTTTAGAGGTGGTCGTAGTGATTAGAGAGAGAGAGAGTCCCAGTTTAGAGGTGGTCGTAGTGATTATAGAGAGAGAGAGAGTCCCAGTTTAGAGGTGGTCGTAGTGATTAGAGAGAGAGAGAGTCCCAGTTTAGAGGTGGTCGTAGTGATGAGAGAGAGTCCCAGTTTAGAGGTGGTCGTAGTGATTAGAGAGAGTCCCAGTTTAGAGGTGGTCGTAGTGATTATAGAGAGAGAGTCCCAGTTTAGAGGTGGTCGTAGTGATTAGAGAGAGAGACCCAGTTTAGAGGTGGTCGTAGTGATTAGAGAGAGAGTCCCAGTTTAGAGGTGGTCGTAGTGATTATAGAGAGAGAGAGTCCCAGTTTAGAGGTGGTCGTAGTGATTATAGAGAGAGAGTCCCAGTGTAGAGGTGGTCGTAGTGATTATAGAGAGAGTCCCAGTTTAGAGGTGGTCGTAGTGATTAGAGAGAGAGTCCCAGTTTAGAGGTGGTCGTAGTGATTATAGAGAGAGAGAGTCCCAGTTTAGAGGTGGTCGTAGTGATTATAGAGAGAGAGAGTCCCAGTTTAGAGGTGGTCGTAGTGATTATAGAGAGAGAGAGTCCCAGTTTAGAGGTGGTCGTAGTGATTATAGAGAGAGAGAGTCCCAGTTTAGAGGTGGTCATAGTGATTAGAGAGAGAGAGAGTCCCAGTTTAGAGGTGGTCGTAGTGATTATAGAGAGAGAGTCCCAGTTTAGAGGTGGTCGTAGTGATTATAGAGAGAGAGAGTCCCAGTTTAGAGGTGGTCGTAGTGATTAGAGAGAGAGAGTCCCAGTTTAGAGGTGGTCGTAGTGATTATAGAGAGAGAGAGTCCCAGTTTAGAGGTGGTCGTAGAGATTATAGAGAGAGAGAGTCCCAGTTTAGAGGTGGTCGTAGTGATTATAGAGAGAGAGAGTCCCAGTTTAGAGGTGGTCGTAGTGATTATAGAGAGAGAGAGTCCCAGTTTAGAGGTGGTCGTAGTGATTAGAGAGAGAGAGAGTCCCAGTTTAGAGGTGTTCGTAGTGATTATAGAGAGAGAGAGTCCCATTTTAGAGGTGGTCGTAGTGATTATAGAGAGAGAGAGTCCCAGTTTAGAGGTGGTCGTAGTGATTATAGAGAGAGAGTCCCAGTTTAGAGGTGGTCGTAGTGATTAGAGAGAGAGAGAGTCCCAGTTTAGAGGTGGTCGTAGTGATTATAGAGAGAGAGAGAGTCCCAGTTTAGAGGTGGTCGTAGTGATTAGAGAGAGAGAGTCCCAGTTTAGAGGTGGTCGTAGTGATTATCCCAGAGATTAGAGAGTCCCAGTTTAGAGGTGGTCGTAGTGATTATAGAGAGAGAGTCCCAGTTTAGAGGTGGTCGTAGTGATTAGAGAGAGAGTCCCAGTTTAGAGGTGGTCGTAGTGATTATAGAGAGAGAGAGTCCCAGTTTAGAGGTGGTCGTAGTGATTAGAGAGAGAGAGTCCCAGTTTAGAGGTGGTCGTAGTGATTAGAGAGAGAGAGAGTCCCAGTTTAGAGGTGGTCGTAGTGATTATAGAGAGAGAGTCCCAGTTTAGAGGTGGTCGTAGTGATTATAGAGAGAGTCCCAGTTTAGAGGTGGTCGTAGTGATTATAGAGAGAGAGAGTCCCAGTTTAGAGGTGGTCGTAGTGATTAGAGAGAGAGTCCCAGTTTAGAGGTGGTCGTAGTGATTATAGAGAGAGAGAGTCCCAGTTTAGAGGTGGTCGTAGTGATTAGAGAGAGAGAGTCCCAGTTTAGAGGTGGTCGTAGTGATTAGAGAGAGAGAGAGTCCCAGTTTAGAGGTGGTCGTAGTGATTATAGAGAGAGAGAGTCCCAGTTTAGAGGTGGTCGTAGTGATTAGAGAGAGAGAGAGTCCCAGTTTAGAGGTGGTCGTAGTGATTAGAGAGAGAGAGTCCCAGTTTAGAGGTGGTCGTAGTGATTAGTGATTAGAGAGAGAGAGTCCCAGTTTAGAGGTGGTCGTAGTGATTAGAGAGAGAGAGTCCCAGTTTAGAGGTGGTCGTAGTGATTATAGAGAGAGAGAGTCCCAGTTTAGAGGTGGTCGTAGTGATTATAGAGAGAGAGAGTCCCAGTTTAGAGGTGGTCGTAGTGATTAGAGAGAGAGAGTCCCAGTTTAGAGGTGGTCGTAGTGATTATAGAGAGAGAGAGTCCCAGTTTAGAGGTGGTCGTAGTGATTAGAGAGAGAGAGAGTCCCAGTTTAGAGGTGGTCGTAGTGATTAGAGAGAGAGAGAGTCCCAGTTTAGAGGTGGTCGTAGTGATTAGAGAGAGAGAGAGAGAGTCCCAGTTTAGAGGTGGTCGTAGTGATTATAGAGAGAGTCCCAGTTTAGAGGTGGTCGTAGAGATTATAGAGAGAGAGAGTCCCAGTTTAGAGGTGGTCGTAGTGATTATAGAGAGAGAGAGTCCCAGTTTAGAGGTGGTCGTAGTGATTAGAGAGAGAGTCCCAGTTTAGAGGTGGTCGTAGTGATTAGAGGAGAGAGTCCCAGTTTAGAGGTGGTCGTAGTGATTATAGAGAGAGAGAGTCCCAGTTTAGAGGTGGTCGTAGTGATTAGAGAGAGAGAGAGTCCCAGTTTAGAGGTGGTCGTAGTGATTATAGAGAGAGAGAGTCCCAGTTTAGAGGTGGTCGTAGTGATTAAAGAGAGAGAGAGTCCCAGTTTAGAGGTGGTCATAGTGATTAGAGAGAGAGAGAGTCCCAGTTTAGAGGTGGTCGTAGTGATTATAGAGAGAGAGAGTCCCAGTTTAGAGGTGGTCGTAGTGATTATAGAGAGAGAGAGTCCCAGTTTAGAGGTGGTCGTAGTGATTATAGAGAGAGAGAGTCCCAGTTTAGAGGTGGTCGTAGTGATTAGAGAGAGAGAGTCCCAGTTTAGAGGTGGTCGTAGTGATTATAGAGAGAGAGAGTCCCAGTTTAGAGGTGACCTTAGTGATTAGAGAGAGAGTCCCAGTTTAGAGGTGGTCATAGTGATTATAGAGAGAGAGAGTCCCAGTTTAGAGGTGGTCGTAGTGATTAGAGAGAGAGAGTCCCAGTTTAGAGGTGGTCGTAGTGACTAGAGAGAGAGAGAGAGTCCCAGTGTAGAGGTGGTCGTAGTGACTAGAGAGAGAGAGAGAGTCCCAGTGTAGAGTTGGTCGTAGTGACTAGAGAGAGAGAGAGAGTCCCAGTGTAGAGTTGGTCGTAGTGACTAGAGAGAGAGAGAGAGTCCCAGTGTAGAGTTGGTCGTAGTGACTAGAGAGAGAGAGAGAGTCCTAATTTGGACGTGGTCCCGGTGCAATATCAAAGTAAATAATTCAGGTCTCTCTTTGTTTGATTACAGCCAGTCTCTCTGACCCTTGGCTGCTGTACACACACACACACACACACACACACACACACACACGCACGCACGCACACACACACACACACACACACACACACACACACACACACACACACACACACACACACACACACACACACACACACACACACACACACACACACACACACACACACACACACACACACACACACACACACACACACACACACACACACACACACACAGGACCACAATACCTGGCCCTAATTAGCTATCTCCGTCGTCTGGTGTCTATTGATATGTTGTCAGAGCGTGGAGAGGGACGTGGGTGGTATTCATCATGTCTGTAAACTCATAGAATTATTCACTAACTCAACTATCATTAATATTTGATTACTGTACCTTAGAGATGTATCAGAATTTTTATACAGGCTACCCCAACCTTAAAAATCCAAGGTCAGTCTATAGAATTTATCATTTGAAATGAAAACACAATGTTTTTCTATAAATATTTGTTTTAGGGGAGGGGGTTGGTTGGCCCTCTCCCTGTTTCTCTCATACCCTGTCTTTCACTCTCTATGTCCCGAATGGAAAACCAATAGTGAGCACGTCAAGTAGGATGTAAAGTAGTTAAGTACAACTAAAAATAATAGTTAAGTACTTTAAAGTATTATAGTACTTAAGTCGTTTTTTGGGGGGTATCTGTACTTTACTATTTATATTTTTGACAACTTTTACTTTTACTTCACTACATTTCTAAAGAAAATACTGTACTTTTTACTGCTTACATTTTCCCTGATACCCAAAAGTACTCGTTACATGTTGAAAGCTTTTAGCAGGACAGGAAAATGGTCCAATTCACGTACTTATCAAGAGAACATCCCTGGTCCTCACTACTGCCTCTGATCTGGAGGACTCACTAAACAGAGAACATCCCTGGTCATCCCTACTGCCTCTGATCTGGAGGACTCACTAAACAGAGAACATCCTGGTCATCCCTACTGCCTCTGATCTGGAGGACTCACTAAACAGAGAACATCCCTGGTCATCCCTACTGCCTCTGATCTGGAGGACTCACTAAACAGAGAACATCCCTGGTCATCCCTACTGCCTCTGATCTGGAGGACTCACTAAACAGAGAACATCCCTGGTCATCCCTACTGCCTCTGATCTGGAGGACTCACTAAACAGAGAACATCCCTGGTCATCCCTACTGCCTCTGATCTGGAGGACTCACTAAACAGAGAACATCCCTGGTCATCCCTACTGCCTCTGATCTGGAGGACTCACTAAACAGAGAACATCCCTGGTCATCCCTACTGCCTCTGATCTGGAGGACTCACTAAACAGAGAACATCCCTGGTCATCCCTACTGCCTCTGATCTGGAGGACTCACTAAACAGAGAACATCCCTGGTCATCCCTACTGCCTCTGATCTGGAGGACTCACTAAACAGAGAACATCCCTGGTCATCCCTACTGCCTCTGATCTGGAGGACTCACTAAACAGAGAACATCCCTGGTCATCCCTACTGCCTCTGATCTGGAGGACTCACTAAACAGAGAACATCCCTGGTCATCCCTACTGCCTCTGATCTGGAGGACTCACTAAACAGAGAACATCCCTGGTCATCCCTACTGCCTCTGATCTGGAGGACTCACTAAACAGAGAACATCCCTGGTCATCCCTACTGCCTCTGATCTGGTGGACTCACTAAACAGAGAACATCCCTGGTCATCCCTACTGCCTCTGATCTGGTGGACTCACTAAACAGAGAACATCCCTGGTCATCTCTCCTGCCTCTGATCTGGTGGACTCACTAAACAGAGAACATCCCTGGTCATCCCTACTGCCTCTGATCTGGAGGATTCACTAAACAGAGAACATCCCTGGTCATCCCTACTGCCTCTGATCTGGAGGACTCACTAAACAGAGAACATCCCTGGTCATCCCTACTGCCTCTGATCTGGAGGACTCACTAAACAGAGAACATCCCTGGTCATCCCTACTGCCTCTGATCTGGAGGACTCACTAAACAGAGAACATCCCTGGTCATCCCTACGGACTCTGGCAGATGTCTGTCTACTAACTCTATAAGGGATGTCTATCGTACACCCTGTCCCTCCCTCCCTCCCTCCCCATTTTCCTTCCTCATACCTCTCCCTTCCTCTCTCTCCTCCTCATGTACTACTGAAGCATCAGTTAGTGTTTTAACACCATGGGAAAGTGCCTTCATTGAAATGCAATATAAAACTGCACAGAAAAGGCAAAGTTAACTAATGGGCTCAAAATTTTCAAAGGAATACGAGATTAAAGTCAATTGAATCTCCCATTGGGTTTTGACTGAACGTCTTTGAAAAGAGGCTCCGTTGTGGGTTGGTTTCAGAAATAAAAATAGGGCTTGTTCTAAAATATTAATAACATTTTATACCCTCATTACGGAGAGCAATAGCATTTGTTCATTTGTTACTTCGATGTCAGCTACTTTGAGGAGGTATGAGGATAGAAGGTTGTGGCAGGTTGTGTGTTTCTAAAGGTGTGAGGATAGAAGGTTGTGGCAGGTTGTGTGTTTCTAAAGGTGCGAGGATAGAAGGTTGTGGCAGGTTGTGAGTTTCTAAAGGTGTGAGGATAGAAGGTTGTGGCAGGTTGTGTGTTTCTAAAGGTGTGAGGAGAGGAGGTTGGCAGGTTGTGTGTTTCTAAAGGTGTGAGGAGAGGAGGTTAGCAGGTTGTGTGTTTCTAAAGGTGTGAGGAGAGGAGGTTGGCAGGTTGTGAGTTTCTAAAGGTGTGAGGATAGAAGGTTGGCAGGTTGTGTGTTTCTAAAGGTGTGAGGAGAGGAGGTTGGCAGGTTGTGTGTTTCTAAAGGTGTGAGGAGAGGAGGTTGTGGCAGGTTGTGTGTTTCTAAAGGTGTGAGGATAGAAGGTTAGCAGGTTGTGTGTTTCTAAAGGTGTGAGGAGAGGAGGTTGGCAGGTGGTGAGTTTCTAAAGGTGTGAGGATAGAAGGTTGTGGCAGGTTGTGTGTTTCTAAAGGTGTGAGGATAGAAGGTTGTGGCAGGTTGTGTGTTTCTAAAGGTGTGAGGAGAGGAGGTTGGCAGGTTGTGAGTTTCTAAAGGTGTGAGGAGAGGAGGTTAGCAGGTTGTGTGTTTCTAAAGGTGTGAGGATAGAAGGTTGTGGCAGGTTGTGTGTTTCTAAAGGTGTGAGGATAGAAGGTTGTGGCAGGTTGTGTGTTTCTAAAGGTGTGAGGTGAGGAGGTTGGCAGGTTGTGTGTTTCTAAAGGTGTGAGGATAGAAGGTTGGCAGGTTGTGTGTTACTAAAGGTGTGAGGAGAGGAGGTTGTGGCAGGATGTGTGTTTCTAAAGGTGTGAGGTGAGGAGGTTGGCAGGTTGTGTGTTTCTAAAGGTGTGAGGATAGAAGGTTGTGAGTTTCTAAAGGTGTGAGGTGAGGAGGTTGGCAGGTTGTGTGTTTCTAAAGGTGTGAGGAGAGGAGGTTGGCAGGTTGTGTGTTACTAAAGGTGTGAGGATAGAAGGTTGTGGCAGGTTGTGTGTTTCTAAAGGTGTGAGGATAGAAGGTTGGCAGGTTGTGTGTTTCTAAAGGTGTGAGGAGAGGAGGTTGTGGCAGGTTGTGAGTTTCTAAAGGTGTGAGGAGAGGAGGTTGTGGCAGGTTGTGTGTTTCTAAAGGTGTGAGGAGAGGGGTGTGGCAGGTTGTGTGTTTCTAAAGGTGTGAGGAGAGGAGGTTAGGCAGGTTGTGTGTTTCTAAAGGTGTGAGGATAGAAGGTTGTGGCAGGTTGTGAGTTTCTAAAGGTGTGAGGTGAGGAGGTTGGCAGGTTGTGTGTTTCTAAAGGTGTGAGGAGAGGAGGTTGGCAGGTTGTGTGTTACTAAAGGTGTGAGGATAGAAGGTTGTGGCAGGTTGTGTGTTTCTAAAGGTTTGAGGAGAGGAGGTTGTGGCAGGTTGTGAGTTTCTAAAGGTGTGAGGAGAGGAGGTTGTGGCAGGTTGTGTGTTTCTAAAGGTGTGAGGAGAGGAGGTTGTGGCAGGTTGTGTGTTTCTAAAGGTGTGAGGAGAGGAGGTTAGCAGGTTGTGTGTTTCTAAAGGTGTGAGGATAGAAGGTTGTGGCAGGTTGTGTGTTTCTAAAGGTGTGAGGAGGGAGGTTGTGGCAGGTTGTGAGTTTCTAAAGGTGTGAGGAGAGGAGGTTGTGGCAGGTTGTGTGTTTCTAAAGGTGTGAGGAGAGGAGGTTGTGGCAGGTTGTGTGTTTCTAAAGGTGTGAGGAGAGGAGGTTGGCAGGTTGTGTGTTTCTAAAGGTGTGAGGATAGAAGGTTGTGGCAGGTTGTGTGTTTCTAAAGGTGTGAGGAGAGGAGGTTAGCAGGTTGTGAGTTTCTAAAGGTGTGAGGATAGAAGGTTGTGGCAGGTTGTGTGTTTCTAAAGGTGTGAGGAGGAGGTTAGCAGGTTGTGTGTTTCTAAAGGTGTGAGGAGAGGAGGTTGTGCAGGTTGTGTGTTTCTAAAGGTGTGAGGTGAGGAGGTTAGCAGGTTGTGTGTTTCTAAATGTGAGGATGAAGGTTGAGGTTGTGAGTTTCTAAAGGTGTGAGGAGGTTGTGACTGGTTATTGTCCTCAGAACACATTGGATGCATCAAAAATGGCACCCTATTCCTTATGTAGTGCACTACGGGAGCCCATAGGGTAAGGGGCCCATAGCACTACATATGGAATAGGGTGTCATTTGGAAAGCATCCCTTTTGGGGCTAGGGGCAGAATTTTCACTATTGGATAAATAGAGTGCCCATTTTCAACTTCCTGAATACCAAAACTATAAGATATGCATATTATTTATAGATTTGGATAGGAAACACTCTGAAGTTTCTAAAACTGTTTGAGTCATGTCTGTGAGTATAACAGAACTTATGTAGCTGGCAAAACCCAGAGGACTAACTGTTCCGAATTTTTATTTTTTTCCCCTCTCTGTTCCCTGCATTGTCTTTGCCAAGGGATATTTCATAGGAACCTGTTTTCAGTTCCTACCGCTTCCACTGGATGTCACCAGTCTTTGGAATTTGGTTGAGGTTATTCCTTTGTGTAATGAAGGAGTCGGCCAACTAGGAGCTGGGGACACTTTTGTGAGTTGCGCAAGACGTGAAAAGCAGCGCTGGTTTGTTTACTTCCTGTATTGAGTACAGATTGCCCCGTCTACAATTTGATTGATTATTACTGTTTAAAAATACCTAAAGTCGTATTACAAAAGTAGTTTGAAATATTTTGTCAAAGTTTAAAGGCAACTTTTGAAATATTTTGTAACGTGACGTTGCGTTTTCTGTAAGCTGATTTTTTCTGGATCAAAATGTCCATTTATAAAGCGCAAGAAAAAAAAACAGCTTACAAAAACCCAACGTCACTACAAAACATTTCAAAAGTTGCCTATAAACTTTGCCAAAATATTTAAAACTACTTTTGTAATACAACTTTAGGAATTTTTAAACGTTAATAATCGATCAAATTGTTAACGGGGCTATCTGTGTTCAATACAGGAAGTAAACAAACCATGCTCCTTTTTACGTCTTGCGCAACTCTCAATAGTGTAACGTTGTTCCAGGATGTGCTTCTTCTTCGTTGCACAAAGGAATAACCTCAACCAAATTCCAAAGACTGGTGACATCCAGTGGAAGCGGTAGGAACTGACAACCGGTTCCTATGAAATATCGCTTGGCAAAGACAACTCAGGGAACAGTCAGAGGCAAAAAAAACAAAACAAGTCCTGTGGGTTTTGTCTGCTCCATAAGTTATGTTATACTCACAGACATGATTAAAACAGTTTTAGAAACTTCAGAGTGTTTTCTACTAATAATATGCATATCTTATATTCCTGGCATGAGTAGCATGAAGTTGAAATTGGGCACGCTATTTATCCAAAAATGAAAATGCTGCCCGCTATAGCTTAAGAGGTTTTAACAACAATTAACAGGGGTTCTCCACATGTCTCTCAATGGTCACATCTCAGCCAAAGAGATCATTTGAAATAGACTACATTTCTGTTTGATCTGGGAGCAGCCTCTCCTCTCTCCTCTCCTCCCTCTCCTCTCCTCTCTCTCCTCTCCTCTCCTCTCCTCTCCCTCTCCTCTCCTCCCTCTCCCTCTCCTCTCCCTCCTCTCCTCTCCCCTCTCCTCTCCTCTCCTCCCTCCCTCCCTCCTCCTCCCCTCCCCCCCCCCCTCCTCTCCTCTCCTCTCCTCTCCTCTTCCCTCTCCTCTCCCACGGCCCCTTTTTCATTGTGATAATAGTTTTTTTTTATCTCCAAGCCATGACCCAGTTAAATGAGTGATAGGGAAGACATCTCTTCCCTCATGACAATCCCTGACAATATTTTGCAGTAAAAAAAAATAAGGGTTTGTAACAGAACTTTAGTATAACCAAGCAAAGAAAAAGGAGAAAAGTCACAGTAGAGGTGTGTGTGTGTGTGTGTGTGTGTGTGTGTGTGTGTGTGTGTGTGTGTGTGTGTGTGTGTGTGTGTGTGTGTGTGTGTGTGTGTGTGTGTGTGTGTGTGTCCCGTGTGTGTGTGTGTGTGTGTGTGTGTGTGTGTGTGTGTGTGTGTGTGTGTGTGTGTGTGTGTGTGTGTGTGTGTGTGTGTGCGTGTGTGTGTGTGCGCGTGTGTGCGTGTGCGTGTGTGTGTGTGTGTGTAGTCAGACTAGAGAAACCTTAGAGAGCGAGCTCCAGCGATCCCTCAGAGGATAGTGTTCCTGCTTTACACTGTTATTTAAGATGTGTACACACAGCAGATATCGAGCATCAGCTGGTCTGCCCTAGTTTAACTTTATATTATTATACCATGAATTAAATATACTCCATAACATCTGCCTGCTTTTTTAGTTAAAACGAAGAGCACAAACTACACAGAACACATTAGGAAGGAAAGTTGGTCTCTCTCGTTCCTTAAAGACGCTCAACATTAGGAGGGAAAGTTGGTCTCTCTAGTTCCTCAAAGACATTTCAACATTAGGAGGGAAAGTTGGTCTCTCTCGTTCCTCAAAGATGTTCAACATTAGGAGGGAAAGTTGGTCTCTAGTTCCTCAAAGATGCTCAACATTAGGAGGGAAAGTTGGTCTCTCTCGTTCCTCAAAGACATTTCAACATTAGGAGGAAAGTTGGTCTCTCTCGTTCCTCAAAGATGTTCAACATTAGGAAGGAAAGTTGGTCTCTCTCGTTCCTTAAAGATGTTCAACATTAGGAAGGAAAGTTGGTCTCTCTCGTTCCTCAAAGATGTTCAACATTAGGAAGGAAAGTTGGTCTCTCTCGTTCCTCAAAGATGTTCAACATTAGGAAGGAAAGTTGGTCTCTCTCGTTCCTTAAAGATGTTCAACATTAGGAAGGAAAGTTGGTCCCTCTAGTTCCTCAAAGATGTTCAACATTAGAGGGAATGTTGGTCTCTCTCGTTCCTCAAAGAAGTTCAACATTAGGAGGGAAAGTTGGTCTCTCGTTCCTCAAAGATGTTCAACATTAGGAAGGAAAGTTGGTCTCTCTCGTTCCTCAATGTCGTTCAACATTAGGAGGGAAAGTTGGTCTCTCTCGTTCCTCAAAGATGCTCAACATTAGGAGGGAAAGTTGGTCTCTCTCGTTCCTCAAAGATGCTCAACATTAGGAGGGAAAGTTGGTCTCTCTCGTTCCTCAAAGTCATTCAACATTAGGAGGGAAAGTTGGTCTCTAGTTCCTCAAAGATGCTCAACATTAGGAAGGAAAGTTGGTCTCTCTCGTTCCTCAAAGATGCTCAACATTAGGAGGAAAGTTGGTCTCTAGTTCCTCAAAGATGCTCAACATTAGGAGGGAAAGTTGATCTCTCTCTTCCTCAAAGATGTTCAACATTAGGAAGGAAAGTTGGTCTCTCTCGTTCCTCAATGTCGTTCAACATTAGGAAGGAAAGTTGGTCTCTAGTTCCTCAAAGATGCTCAACATTAGGAAGGAAAGTTGGTCTCTCTCGTTCCTCAAAGATGCTCAACATTAGGAGGGAAAGTTGGTCTCTAGTTCCTCAAAGATGCTCAACATTAGGAGGGAAAGTTGATCTCTCTCGTTCCTCAAAGATGTTCAACATTAGGAGGGAAAGTTGGTCTCTAGTTCCTCAAAGATGCTCAACATTAGGAGGAAAGTTGGTCTCTCTCGTTCCTCAAAGATGTTCAACATTAGGAGGGAAAGTTGGTCTCTCTCGTTCCTCAAAGATGTTCAACATTAGGAGGGAAAGTTGGTCTCTCTCGTTCCTCAAAGAAGTTCAACATTAGGAGGGAAAGTTGGTCTCTCTCGTTCCTTAAAGATGTTCAACATTAGGAAGGAAAGTTGGTCTCTCTCGTTCCTCAAAGATGTTCAACATTAGGAAGGAAAGTTGGTCTCTCTCGTTCCTCAATGTCGTTCAACATTAGGAGGGAAAGTTGGTCCCTCTCGTTCCTTAAAGATGTTCAACATTAGGAGGGAAAGTTGGTCTCTCTCGTTCCTTAAAGATGCTCAACATTAGGAAGGAAAGTTGGTCTCTCTCGTTCCTCAATGTCGTTCAACATTAGGAGGGAAAGTTGGTCTCTCTCGTTCCTCAAAGAAGTTCAACATTAGGAGGGAAAGTTGGTCTCTCTCGTTCCTCAATGTCGTTCAACATTAGGAAGGAAAGTTGGTCTCTCTCGTTCCTCAATGTCGTTCAACATTAGGAGGGAAAGTTGGTCTCTCTCGTTCCTTAAAGATGTTCAACATTAGGAGGGAAAGTTGGTCTCTATCGTTCCTCAAAGATGTTCAACATTAGGAAGGAAAGTTGGTCTCTCTCGTTCCTCAAAGTCGTTCAACATTAGGAAGGAAAGTTGGTCTCTCTCGTTCCTCAAAGATGTTCAACATTAGGAAGGAAAGTTGGTCTCTCTCGTTCCTCAAAGATGTTCAACATTAGGAAGGAAAGTTGGTCTCTCTCGTTCCTCAAAGATGTTCAACATTAGGAAGGAAAGTTGGTCTCTCTCGTTCCTCAAAGATGTTCAACATTAGGAAGGAAAGTTGGTCTCTCTCGTTCCTCAAAGATGTTCAACATTAGGAAGGAAAGTTGGTCCCTCTAGTTCCTCAAAGACATTTCAACATTAGGAAGGAAAGTTGGTCTCTCTCGTTCCTCAAAGATGTTCAACATTAGGAGGGAAAGTTGGTCCCTCTCGTTCCTCAATGTCGTTCAACATTAGGAAGGAAAGTTGGTCTCTCTCGTTCCTCAAAGATGTTCAACATTAGGAGGGAAAGTTGGTCTCTCTCGTTCCTCAAATATGTTCAACATTAGGAATGTTGGTCTCTCTCGTTCCTCAAAGATGTTCAACATTAGGAAGGAAAGTTGGTCTCTCTCGTTCCTCAAAGATGTTCAACATTAGGAAGGAATGTTGGTCTCTCTCGTTCCTCAAAGATGTTCAACATTAGGAGGGAAAGTTGGTCTCTAGTTCCTCAAAGATGTTCAACATTAGGAAGGAAAGTTGGTCTCTCGTTCCTCAAAGTCGTTCAACATTAGGAGGGAAAGTTGGTCTCTCTCGCTCCTCAATGTCGTTCAACATTAGGAAGGAAAGTTGGTCTCTCTCGTTCCTCAAAGATGTTCAACATTAGGAGGGAAAGTTGGTCTCTCTCGTTCCTCAATGTCGTTCAACATTAGGAGGGAAAGTTGGTCTCTCTCGTTCCTCAAAGATGCTCAACATTAGGAGGGAAAGTTGGTCTCTCTCGTTCCTCAAAGAAGTTCAACATTAGGAGGGAAAGTTGGTCTCGTTCCTCAAAGATGTTCAGTAGATGTTCTTTCTTTTGCTTTGAGTCTCTCTCTCTTTTCTCTCCCTCTCTCGCTTTCTCTTCTCCCTCTCTCAATATATCTCTCATCTGTCTTTAGATATGTTAAGCGTGTCAAAACTGCAGGACAGACAGACAGACAGACAGACAGACAGACAGACAGACAGACAGACAGACAGTGATGTTGGTAACGACTTCTACCCCGGAAAGATAGACTTCAGATTTCCCTCTACTTTCTTTCTTTCTTTCTTTCTTTCTTTCTTTCTGTCTGTCTGTCTGTCTGTCTGTCTGTCTGTCTGTCTGTCTGTCTGTCTGTCTGTCTGTCTGTCTGTCGGCCTAATTAAGTCTAACATCTGGTCCCCGCTCAGAATGGATGGCACACACACACACACACACACACACACACACACACACACACACACACACACACACACACACACACACACACACACACACACACACACACACACACACACACACACACACACACACACACACACACACACACACACACCGGCAGCGGAGTACAGATAACTCCTGTGTGACATGTTGAGAGGTGTCATACATCTCAGTGATCATCAGGCAACAGGGGACTCATAAAAACCTTTCATCACTAACCAGGAAACTACGTTGTTCTCCTTCAGGAGAGAAAACACACACATGATGAGGAAGGGAACAAAACACAAAGACAGAACGAAGGGAGAGAGAAATGTATAGAGAGAGAAAGGGAGGGGGGGTGTCATCTATCATTACATCAATCTGTTACTATAGAGAGAGAAATGTATAGAGAGAGAAATGTATAGAGAGAGAAAGGGAGGAAGGAGGGGTGTTATCTACCATTACATCAATCTGTTACTATAGAGAGAGAAATGTATAGAGAGAGAAATGTATAGAGAAAGAAAGGGAGGAGGGGTGTCATCTATCATTACATCAATCTGTTACTATAGAGAGAGAAATGTATAGAGAGAGAAATGTATAGAGAAAGAAAGGGAGGAGGGGTGTCATCTATCATTACATCAATCTGTCACACAGCTCGGACACCCCACGCATTCCCCACGAGACATGTCACCAGAGGTCTGTCTGAACTACTGGCACACAGCTCAGACACCCCACGCATTCCCCACGAGACATGCCACCAGAGGTCTGTCTGAACTACTGGCACACAGCTCGGACACCCCACGCATTCCCCACGAGACATGTCACCAGAGGTTTGTCTGAACTACTGGCACACAGCTCGGACACCCCACGCATTCCCCACGAGACATGTCACCAGAGGTCTGTCTGAACTACTGGCACACAGCTCGGACACCCCACGCATTCCCCACGAGACATGTCACCAGAGGTCTGTCTGAACTACTGGCACGCAGCTCAGACACCCCACGCATTCCCCACGAGACATGCCACCAGAGGTCTGTCTGAACTACTGGCACACGGCTCGGACACCCCACGCATTCCCCACGAGACATGTCAGTAGAGGTCTCTTCACAGTCCCCATGTCCAGAACAGACTATGGGAGGCGCCATGACTACATGGTACTCTATTCCACAGTACTACATAGAGCCATGACTATATGGAACTCTATTCCACAGTACTACATAGAGCCATGACTACATGGAACTCTATTCCACAGTACTACATAGAGCCATGACTATATGGAACTCTATTCCACAGTACTACATAGAGCCATGACTACATGGTACTCTATTCCACAGTACTACATAGAGCCATGACTACATGGTACTCTATTCCACAGTACTACATAGAGACATGACTACATGGAACTCTATTGCACAGTACTACATAGAGACATGACTACATGGAACTCTGTTCCACAGTACTACATAGAGCCATGACTACATGGAACTCTATTCCACAGTACTACATAGAGACATGACTACATGGAACTCTATTCTACAGTACTACATAGAGCCATGACTACATGGAACTCTGTTCCACAGTACTACATAGAGCCATGACTACATGGAACTCTATTCCACAGTACTACATAGAGACATGACTACATGGAACTCTATTCTACAGTACTACATAGAGCCATGAATACATGGAACTCTATTCCACAGTACTACATAGAGCCATGACTACATGGAACTCTATTCCACAGTACTACATAGAGCCATGACTACATGTAACTCTATTCCACAGTACTACATAGAGCCATGACTACATGGAACTCTATTCCACAGTACTACATAGAGACATGACTACATGGAACTCTATTCTACAGTACTACATAGAGCCATGACTACATGGAACTCTATTCCACAGTACTACATAGAGCCATGACTACATGGAACTCTATTCTACAGTACTACATAGAGCCATGACTACATGGAACTCTATTCTACAGTACTACATAGAGCCATGACTACATGGAACTCTATTCTACAGTACTACATAGAGCCATGACTACATGGAACTCTATTCCACAGTACTACATAGAGCCATGACGACATGGAACTCTATTCCACAGTACTACATAGAGCCATGACTACATGGAACTCTATTCCACAGTACTACATAGAGACATGACTACATGGAACTCTATTCTACAGTACTACATAGAGCCATGACTACATGGAACTCTATTCCACAGTACTACATAGAGCCATGACTACATGGAACTCTATTCTACAGTACTACATAGAGCCATGACTACATGGAATTCTATTCCACAGTACTACATAGAGCCATGACTACATGGAACTCTATTCTACAGTACTACATAGAGCCATGACTACATGGAACTCTATTCTACAGTACTACATAGAGCCACGACTACATGGAATTCTATTCCACAGTACTACATAGAGACATGACTACATGGAACTCTATTCCACAGTACTACATAGAGACATGACTACATGGAACTCTATTCCACAGTACTACATAGAGCCATGACTACGTGGAACTCTATTCCACAGTACTACATAGAGCCATGATTACATGGAACTCTATTCCACAGTACTACATAGAGCCATGACTACATGGAACTCTATTCCACAGTACTACATAGAGACATGACTACATGGAACTCTATTCCACAGTACTACATAGAGACATGACTACATGGAACTCTATTCCACAGTACTACATAGAGACATGACTACATGGAACTCTATTCCACAGTACTACATAGAGACATGACTACATGGAACTCTATTCTACAGTACTACATAGAGCCATGACTACATGGAACTCTATTCCACAGTACTACATAGAGCCATGACGACATGGAACTCTATTCCACAGTACTACATAGAGCCATGACTACATGTAACTCTATTCCACAGTACTACATAGAGCCATGACTACATGGAACTCTATTCCACAGTACTACATAGAGACATGACTACATGGAACTCTATTCCACAGTACCACATAGAGCCATGACTACATGGAACTATATTCCACAGTACTACATAGAGCATTGACTACATGGAACTCTATTCCACAGAACTACATAGAGCCATGACTATATGGAACTCTATTCCACAGTACTACATAGAGCCATGACTACATGGAACTCTATTCCACAGTACTACATAGAGCCATGACTACATGGAACTCTATTCCACAGTACTACATAGAGACATGACTATATGGAACTCTATTCCACAGTACTACATAGAGCCATGACTACATGGAACTCTATTCCACAGTACTACATAGAGCCATGACGACATGGAACTCTATTCCACAGTACTACATAGAGCCATGACTACATGTAACTCTATTCCACAGTACTACATAGAGCCATGACTACATGGAACTCTATTCCACAGTACTACATAGAGACATGACTACATGGAACTCTATTCTACAGTACTACATAGAGCCATGACTACATGGAACTCTATTCCACAGTACTACATAGAGCCATGACTACATGGAACTCTATTCTACAGTACTACATAGAGCCATGACTACATGGAATTCTATTCCACAGTACTACATAGAGCAATGACTACATGGAACTCTATTCTACAGTACTACATAGAGCCATGACTACATGGAACTCTATTCTACAGTACTACATAGAGCCACGACTACATGGAATTCTATTCCACAGTACTACATAGAGACATGACTACATGGAACTCTATTCCACAGTACTACATAGAGACATGACTACATGGAACTCTATTCCACAGTACTACATAGAGCCATGACTACGTGGAACTCTATTCCACAGTACTACATAGAGCCATGATTACATGGAACTCTATTCCACAGTACTACATAGAGCCATGACTACATGGAACTCTATTCCACAGTACTACATAGAGACATGACTACATGGAACTCTATTCCACAGTACTACATAGAGACATGACTACATGGAACTCTATTCCACAGTACTACATAGAGACATGACTACATGGAACTCTATTCCACAGTACTACATAGAGACATGACGACATGGAACTCTATTCCACAGTACTACATAGAGCCATGACTACATGTAACTCTATTCCACAGTACTACATAGAGCCATGACTACATGGAACTCTATTCCACAGTACTACATAGAGACATGACTACATGGAACTCTATTCCACAGTACCACATAGAGCCATGACTACATGGAACTATATTCCACAGTACTACATAGAGCATTGACTACATGGAACTCTATTCCACAGAACTACATAGAGCCATGACTATATGGAACTCTATTCCACAGTACTACATAGAGCCATGACTACATGGAACTCTATTCCACAGTACTACATAGAGCCATGACTACATGGAACTCTATTCCACAGTACTACATAGAGACATGACTATATGGAACTCTATTCCACAGTACTACATAGAGCCATGACTACATGGAACTCTATTCCACAGTACTACATAGAGCCATGACTACATGGAACTCTATTCCACAGTACTACATAGAGACATGACTACATGGAACTCTATTCCACAGTACTACATAGAGACATGACTACATGTAGCTCTATTCCACAGTACTACATAGAGCCATGACTACATGGAACTCTATTCCACAGTACTACATAGAGCCATGACTACATGGAACTCTATTCCACAGTACTACATAGAGACATGACTATATGGAACTCTATTCCACAGTACTACATAGAGCCATGACTACATGGAACTCTATTCCACAGTACTACATAGAGACATGACTACATGGAACTCTATTCCACACACAGTACTACATAGAGCCATGACTACATGGAACTCTATTCCACAGTACTACATAGAGACATGACTACATGGAACTCTATTCCACATCAGCTAACTGATGACAGCAGTGAAATTAGATAAAAAAAAACAGATAAAAATACACCTTATGGACCAGGGGACTGTGGAGCAATACAAATATAGGCACATGATAACACACACACTATACACACACATGATAACACACACACACTATACACACACATGATAACACACACACTATACACACACATGATAACACACACACACTATACACACACATGATAACACACACACTATACACACACATGATAACACACACACTATACACACACAATACACACACACACTATACACACACACACTATACACACACATGATAACACACACACTATACACACACATGATAACACACACACTATACACACACACAATAACACACACACTATACACACACACACTATACACACACATGATAACACACACACTATACACACACATGATAACACACACACTATACACACACACGATAACACACACACTATACACACACACGATAACTTACACACTATACACACACACTATACAAACACACTATACACACACACTATATACACACACTATACACACACACTATACACACACACGATAACTTACACACTATACACACACTATACAAACACACTATACACACACACTATACCTTACACACTATACACACACACTATACAAACACACTATACACACACATGATAACACACACACTATACACACACATGATAACACACACACTATACACACACACATGATAACATACACACTATACACACACACTATACACACACACTATACACACACATGATAACACACACACTATACACACACACTATACACACACATGATAACACACACACTATACACACACATGATAACATACACACTATACACACACATGATAACACACACACTATACACACACACTATACACACACACTATACACACACACTATACACACACATGATAACACACACACTATACACACACACTATACACACACACTATACACACACATGATAACACACACACTATACACACACATTATACACACACACTATACACACACACGATAACACACACACTATACACACACATGATAACACACACACTATACACACACACTATACACACACACTATACACACACACGATAACACACACACTATACACACACACGATAACTTACACACTATACACACACACTATACAAACACACTATACACACACATGATAACACACACACTATACACACACATGATAACACACACACTATACACACACACGATAACTTACACACTATACACACACACTATACAAACACACTATACACACACACGATAACACACACACTATACACACACATGATAACACACACACTATACACACACACGATAACTTACACACTATACACACACACTATACAAACACACTATACACACACATGATAACACACACACTATACACACACATGATAACACACACACTATACACACACATGATAACACACACACTATACACACACACGATAACTTACACACTATACACACACACTATACAAACACACTATACACACACATGATAACACACACACTATACACACACATGATAACACACACACTATACACACACATGATAACACACACACTATACACACACACTATACACACACACGATAACTTACACACTATACAAACACACTATACACACACACGATAACACACACACTATACACACACATGATAACACACACACTATACACACACACTATAACACACACGATAACATACACACTATACACACACATGATAACACACACACTATACACACACATGATAACACACACACTATACACACATGATAACACACACACTAGACACACACATGATAACACACACACTATACACACACATGATAACACACACACTATACACACACACGATAACATACACACTATACACACATGATAACACACACACTACACACACATGATAACACACACACTATACACACACACGATAACTTACACACTATACACACACATGATAACACACACACTATACACACACACACACATGATAACACACACACTATACACACACATGATAACACACACACTATAGCGGGTAATGAGGTAGGATGTTGCCACCAGTGGGTAATGAGGTAGGATGTTGTCACCAGTGGGTAATGAGGTAGGATGTTGTCACCAGTGGGTAATGAGGTAGGATGTTGTCACCAGTGGGTAATGAGGTAGGATGTTGTCACCAGTGGGTAATGAGGTAGGATGTTGTCACCAGTGGGTAATGAGGTAGGATGTTGTCACCAGTGGGTAAGGAGGTAGGATGTCGCACACACACACACACACACACACACACACACACACACACACACACACACACACACACACACACACACACACACACACACACACACACACACACACACACACACACACACAAACGCCCCATGACTCCGTGACCCCCTTCCTGACCTGGCACAAAATCGACTCTCCATTTACGAACACCGCACACGAGACTACGAACAAACAAAAAATATCTATATATTTTTTTTTGGGGGGATAAATAAATTTTTAAAAAGCCCCAAGTCAGACACAGAAAGGAGCCAATGCATGAAAATAATTGGAGCCCAAGGGGTAATATTTGTTCTCCTGAAATAATAATTATGTGTACAGTCTTTGTGAGCTAACAGAGAGAGGACAAATCCAACATTATCTATCCGTCAATAACCATTTGCTATTGGTCTGTGGAGGCAAGGGGACTGCGTCCCAAAATGGCACACTATTCCCTACATAGTACACTACTTGAGACCACAACATTAGTGCGCTATATAAGACATAGGGTTGCATTTGGGGGAAGCCAGGAGGAAGCCAGGAGGAAGCCAGGGAGGCAGCCAGGGAGGAAGCCAAGGAGGAAGCCAGGGGGAAGCCAGGGGGAAGCCAGGGGGAAGCCAGGGAGGAAGCCAGGGGGGAAGCCAGGGAGGAAGCCAGGGAGGAAGCCAGGGAAGGAAGCCAGGGGGGAAGCCAGGGAGGAAGCCAGGGGGAAGCCAGGGAGGAAGCCAGGAGGAAGCCAGGGAGGAAGCTAGGGAAGGAAGCCAGGGGGAAGCCAGGGAGGAAGCCAGGGGGAAGCAAGGGGGGAAGCCAGGGGGAAGCCAGGGAGGAAGCCAGGGGGATGCCAGGGAGGAAGCCAGCGGGGAAGCCAGGGAGGAAGCCAGTCATATTTAATCTCTGAACTCATTGTTAACAAGCATCACATACAGTATATATACAGCAGTATGAGGACACCCCTTCATCCACTATATATACAGCAGTATGTGGACACCCCTTCATCCACTATATATACAGCAGTATGAGGACACCCCTTCATCCACTATATATACAGCAGTATGAGGACACCTCTTCATCCACTATATATACAGCAGTATGTGGACACCCCTTCATCCACTATATATACAGGACACCCCTTCATCCACTATATATACAGCAGTATGTGGACACCCCTTCATCCACTATATATACAGGACACCCCTTCATCCACTATATATACAGCAGTATGAGGACACCCCTTCATCCACTATATATACAGCAGTATGTGGACACCCCTTCATCCACTATATATACAGGACACCCCTTCATCCACTATATATACAGGACACCCCTTCATCCACTATATATACAGCAGTATGAGGACACCCCTTCATCCACTATATATACAGCAGTATGTGGACACCCCTTCATCCATTATATATACAGGACACCCCTCATCCACTATATATACAGCAGTATGAGGACACCCCTTCATCCACTATATATACAGGACACCCCTTCATCCACTATATATACAGCAGTATGTGGACACCCCTTCATCCACTATATATACAGGACACCCCTTCATCCACTATATATACAGTAGAATGGGGGCTGTTACAGCAGCAATGTTCCAACATCTAGTGGAAAGCCTTCCCAGAAGAGTGGAGGCTGTTATAGCAGCAATGTTCCAAAAACTAGTGGAAACTCTTCCCAGAAGAGTGGAGGCTGTTATAGCAGCAATGTTCCAACATCTAGTGGAAAGCCTTCCCAGAAGAGTGGAGGCTGTTATAGCAGCAATGTTCCAACATCTAGTGGAAAGCCTTCCCAGAAGAGTGGAGGCTGTTGTAGCAACAATGTTCCCACATCTAGTGGAAAGCCTTCACAGAAGAATGGAGGCTGTTATAGCAGTAATGCTCCTACATCTAGTGGAAAGCCTTCCCAGAAGAGTGGAGGCTGTTATAGCAGCAATGTTCCCACATCTAGTGGAAAGCCTTCCCATAAGAGTGGAGGCTGTTATGGCAGCAATGTTCCTACATCTAGTGGAAAGCCTTCCCAGAAGAGTGGAGGCTGTTATAGCAGCAATGTTCCAGCATCTAGTGGAAAGCCTTCCCAGAAGAGTGGAGGCTGTTATAGCAACAATGTTCCCACATCTAGTGGAAAGCCTTCCAGAAGAGTGGAGGCTGTTATAGCAGCAATGTTCCCACATCTAGTGGAAAGCCTTCCCAGAAGAGTGGAGGCTGTTATAGCAGCAATGTTCCCACATCTAGTGGAAAGCCTTCCCAGAAGAGTGGAGGCTGTTATAGCAGCAATGTTCCCACATCTAGTGGAAAGCCTTCCCAGAAGAGTGGAGGCTGTTATAGCAGCAATGTTCCAACATCTAGTGGAAAGCCTTCCCAGAAGAGTGGAGGCTGTTATAGCAGCAATGTTCCAACATCTAGTGGAAAGCCTTCCCAGAAGAGTGGAGGCTGTTATAGCAGCAATGTTCCCACATCTAGTGGAAAGCCTTCCCAGAAGAGTGGAGGCTGTTATAGCAGCAATGTTCCCACATCTAGTGGAAAGCCTTCCCAGAAGAGTGGAGGCTGTTATAGCAGCAATGTTCCCACATCTAGTGGAAAGCCTTCCCAGAAGAGTGGAGGCTGTTATAGCAGCAATGTTCCAACATCTAGTGGAAAGCCTTCCCAGAAGAGTGGAGGCTGTTATAGCAGCAATGTTCCAACATCTAGTGGAAAGCCCCAGAAGAGTGGAGGCTCCCAGAAAGAGTGGAGGCTGTTATAGCAGCAATGTCCCATCATCTAGTGGAAAGCCTTCCCAGAAGAGTGGAGGCTGTTATAGCAGCAATGTCCCATCATCTAGTGGAAAGCCTTCCCAGAAGAGTGGAGGCTGTTATAGCAGCAATGTCCCAACATCTAGTGGAAAGCCTTCCCAGAAGAGTGGAGGCTGTTATAGCAGCAATGTCCCATCATCTAGTGGAAAGCCTTCCCAGAAGAGTGGAGGCTGTTATAGCAGCAATGTCCCATCATCTAGTGGAAAGCCTTCCCAGAAGAGTGGAGGCTGTTATAGCAGCAATGTCCCATCATCTAGTGGAAAGCCTTCCCAGAAGAGTGGAGGCTGTTATAGCAGCAATGTCCCATCATCTAGTGGAAAGCCTTCCCAGAAGAGTGGAGGCTGTTATAGCAGCAATGTCCCATCATCTAGTGGAAAGCCTTCCCAGAAGAGTGGAGGCTGTTATAGCAACAATGTTCCCACATCTAGTGGAAAGCCTTCCCAGAAGAGTGGAGGCTGTTATAGCAGCAATGTTCCCACATCTAGTGGAAAGCCTTCCCAGAAGAGTGGAGGCTGTTATAGCAGCAATGTTCCCACATCTAGTGGAAAGCCTTCCCAGAAGAGTGGAGGCTGTTATAGCAACAATGTTCCCACATCTAGTGGAAAGCCTTCCCAGAAGAGTGGAGGCTGTTATAGCTAGCAGCATGTTCCCACATCTAGTGGAAAGCCTTCCCAGAAGAGTGGAGGCTGTTATAGCAGCAATGTTCCCACATCTAGTGGAAAGCCTTCCCAGAAGAGTGGAGGCTGTTATAGCAGCAATGTTCCCACATCTAGTGGAAAGCCTTCCCAGAAGAGTGGAGGCTGTTATAGCAGCAATGTTCCCAAGATCTAGTGTTCCAACATCTAGAAAGCCTTCCCAGAAGAGTGGAGGCTGTTATAGCAGCAATGTCCCACATCTAGTGGAAAGCCTTCCCAGAAGAGTGGGAGGCTGTTATAGCAGCAATGTCCCATCATCTAGTGGAAAGCCTTCCCAGAAGAGTGGAGGCTGTTATAGCAGCAATGTCCCATCATCTAGTGGAAAGCCTTCCCAGAAGAGTGGAGGCTGTTATAGCAGCAATGTCCCATCATCTAGTGGAAAGCCTTCCCAGAAGAGTGGAGGCTGTTATAGCAGCAATGTCCCAACATCTAGTGGAAAGCCTTCCCAGAAGAGTGGAGGCTGTTATAGCAGCAATGTCCCATCATCTAGTGGAAAGCCTTCCCAGAAGAGTGGAGGCTGTTATAGCAGCAATGTCCCATCATCTAGTGGAAAGCCTTCCCAGAAGAGTGGAGGCTGTTATAGCAGCAATGTCCCATCATCTAGTGGAAAGCCTTCCCAGAAGAGTGGAGGCTGTTATAGCAGCAATGTCCCATCATCTAGTGGAAAGCCTTCCCAGAAGAGTGGAGGCTGTTATAGCAGCAATGTCCCATCATCTAGTGGAAAGCCTTCCCAGAAGAGTGGAGGCTGTTATAGCAGCAATGTCCCCAGAAGAGTGGAGGCTGTTATCAGCAGTGGAAAGCCTTCCCAGAAGAGTGGAGGCTGTTATAGCAACAATGTTCCCACATCTAGTGGAAAGCCTTCCCAGAAGAGTGGAGGCTGTTATAGCAGTAATGTTCCCACATCTAGTGGAAAGCCTTCCCAGAAGAGTGGAGGCTGTTATAGCAGCAATGTTCCTACATCTAGTGGAAAGCCTTCCCAGAAGAGTGGAGGCTGTTATAGCAGCAATGTCCCAACATCTAGTGGAAAGCCTTCCCAGAAGAGTGGAGGCTGTTATAGCAGCAATGTCCCAACATCTAGTGGAAAGCCTTCCCAGAAGAGTGGAGGCTGTTATAGCAGCAATGTTCCAGCATCTAGTGGAAAGCCTTCCCAGAAGAGTGGAGGCTGTTATAGCAACAATGTTCCCACATCTAGTGGAAAGCCTTCCCAGAAGAGTGGAGGCTGTTATAGCAGCAATGTTCGCACATCTAGTGGAAAGCCTTCCCAGAAGAGTGGAGGCTGTTATAGCAGCAATGTTCCAACATCTAGTGAAAGCCTTCCCAGAAGAGTGGAGGCTGTTATAGCAGCAATGTTCCCAACATCTAGTGGAAAGCCTTCCCAGAAGAGTGGAGGCTGTTATAGCAGCAATGTTCCCAAGATCTAGTGGAAAGCCTTCCCAGAAGAGTGGAGGCTGTTATAGCAGCAATGTTCCCACATCTAGTGGAAAGCCTTCCCAGAAGAGTGGAGGCTGTTATAGCAGCAATGTTCCCACATCTAGTGGAAAGCCTTCCCAGAAGAGTGGAGGCTGTTATAGCAGCAATGTTCCCACATCTAGTGGAAAGCCTTCCCAGAAGAGTGGAGGCTGTTATAGCAGCAATGTTCCCACATCTAGTGGAAAGCCTTCCCAGAAGAGTGGAGGCTGTTATAGCAGCAATGTTCCCACATCTAGTGGAAAGCCTTCCCAGAAGAGTGGAGGCTGTTATAGCAGCAATGTCCCATCATCTAGTGGAAAGCCTTCCCAGAAGAGTGGAGGCTGTTATAGCAGCAATGTCCCATCATCTAGTGGAAAGCCTTCCCAGAAGAGTGGAGGCTGTTATAGCAGCAATGTCCCATCATCTAGTGGAAAGCCTTCCCAGAAGAGAAGAGTGGAGGCTGTTATAGCAGCAATGTCCATCATCTAGTGGAAAGCCTTCCCAGAAGAGTGGAGGCTGTTATAGCAGCAATGTCCCATCATCTAGTGGAAAGCCTTCCCAGAAGAGTGGAGGCTGTTATAGCAGCAATGTCCCATCATCTAGTGGAAAGCCTTCCCAGAAGAGTGGAGGCTGTTATAGCAGCAATGTCCCATCATCTAGTGGAAAGCCTTCCCAGAAGAGTGGAGGCTGTTATAGCAGCAATGTCCCATCATGGAGGCTATAGTGGAAAGCCTTCCCAGAAGAGTGGAGGCTGTTATAGCAGCAATGTCCCATCATCTAGTGGAAAGCCTTCCAGAAGAGTGGAGGCTGTTATAGCAGCAATGTCCCATCATCTAGTGGAAAGCCTTCCCAGAAGAGTGGAGGCTGTTATAGCAGCAATGTCCCAGTAATGCATCTAGTGGAAAGCCTTCCCAGAAGAGTGGAGGCTGTTATAGCAGCAATGTTCCATCATCTAGTGGAAAGCCTTCCCAGAAGAGTGGAGGCTGTTATAGCAGCAATGTTCCATCATCTAGTGGAAAGCCTTCCCAGAAGAGTGGAGGCTGTTATAGCAACAATGTTCCAGCATCTAGTGGAAAGCCTTCCCAGAAGAGTGGAGGCTGTTATAGCAACAATGTTCCCACATCTAGTGGAAAGCCTTTCCAGAAGAGTGGAGGCTGTTATAGCAGCAATGTTCCCACATCTAGTGGAAAGCCTTCCCAGAAGAGTGGAGGCTGTTATAGCAGCAATGTTCCCACATCTAGTGGAAAGCCTTCCAGAAGAGTGGAGGCTGTTATAGCAGCAATGTTCCAACATCTAGTGGAAAGCCTTCCCAGAAGAGTGGAGGCTGTTATAGCAGCAATGTTCCAACATCTAGTGGAAAGCCTTCCCAGAAGAGTGGAGGCTGTTATAGCAGCAATGTTCCAACATCTAGTGGAAAGCCTTCCAGAAGAGTGGAGGCTGTTATAGCAGCAATGTTCCCACATCTAGTGGAAAGCCTTCCAGAAGAGTGGAGGCTGTTATAGCAGCAATGTCCCAACATCTAGTGGAAAGCCTTCCCAGAAGAGTGGAGGCTGTTATAGCAGCAATGTCCCATCATCTAGTGGAAAGCCTTCCCAGAAGAGTGGAGGCTGTTATAGCAGCAATGTCCCAACATCTAGTGGAAAGCCTTCCCAGAAGAGTGGAGGCTGTTATAGCAGCAATGTCCCAACATCTAGTGGAAAGCCTTCCCAGAAGAGTGGAGGCTGTTATAGCAGCAATGTCCCATCATCTAGTGGAAAGCCTTCCCAGAAGAGTGGAGGCTGTTATAGCAGCAATGTCATCATCTAGTGGAAAGCCTTCCCCAGAAGAGTGGAGGCTGTTATAGCAGCAATGTCCCATCATCTAGTGGAAAGCCTTCCCAGAAGAGTGGAGGCTGTTATAGCAGCAATGTCCCATCATCTAGTGGAAAGCCTTCCCAGAAGAGTGGAGGCTGTTATAGCAGCAATGTCCCAACATCTAGTGGAAAGCCTTCCCAGAAGAGTGGAGGCTGTTATAGCAGCAATGTCCCAACATCTAGTGGAAAGCCTTCCCAGAAGAGTGGAGGCTGTTATAGCAGCAATGTTCCATCATCTAGTGGAAAGCCTTCCCAGAAGAGTGGAGGCTGTTATAGCAGCAATGTTCCAACATCTAGTGGAAAGCCTTCCCAGAAGAGTGGAGGCTGTTATAGCAGCAATGTTCCAACATCTAGTGGAAAGCCTTCCCAGAACAGTGGAGGCTGTTATAGCAGCAATGTTCCAACATCTAGTGGAAAGCCTTCCCAGAAGAGTGGAGGCTGTTATAGCAGCAATGTTCCAACATCTAGTGGAAAGCCTTCCCCAGAAGAGTGGAGGCTGTTATAGCAGCAATGTTCCAACATCTAGTGGAAAGCCTTCCCCAGAAGAGTAGAGGCTGTTATAGCAGCAATGTCCCAACATCTAGTGGAAAGCCTCCCAGAAGAGTGGAGGCTGTTATAGCAGCAATGTTCCAACATCTAGTGGAAAGCCTTCCCAGAAGAGTGGAGGCTGTTATAGCAGCAATGTTCCAACATCTAGTGGAAAGCCTTCCCAGAAGAGTGGAGGCTGTTATAGCAGCAATGTTCCAACATCTAGTGGAAAGCCTTCCCAGAAGAGTGGAGGCTGTTATAGCAGTAATGTTCCCACATCTAGTGGAAAGCCTTCCCAGAAGAGTGGAGGCTGTTATAGCAGCAATGTTCCACATCTAGTGGAAAGCCTTCCCATAAGAGTGGAGGCTGTTATGGCAGCAATGTTCCAACATCTAGTGGAAAGCCTTCCCAGAAGAGTGGAGGCTGTTATAGCAGCAGTGTTCCAACATCTAGTGGAAAGCCTTCCCAGAAGAGTGGAGGCTGTTATAGCAGCAATGTTCCAGCATCTAGTGGAAAGCCTTCCCAGAAGAGTGGAGGCTGTTATAGCAGCAATGTTCCAACATCTAGTGGAAAGCCTTCCAGAAGAGTGGAGGCTGTTATAGCAGCAATGTTCCCACATCTAGTGGAAAGCCTTCCCAGAAGAGTGGAGGCTGTTATAGCAACAATGTTCCCACATCTAGTGGAAAGCCTTCCCAGAAGAGTGGAGTCTGTTATAGCAGCAATGTTCCAACATCTAGTGGAAAGCCTTCCCAGAAGAGTGGAGGCTGTTATAGCAGCAATGTTCCAACATCTAGTGGAAAGCCTTCCCAGAAGAGTGGAGGCTGTTATAGCAGCAATGTTCCAACATCTAGTGGAAAGCCTTCCCAGAAGAGTGGAGGCTGTTATAGCAGCAATGTTCCCACATCTAGTGGAAAGCCTTCCAGAAGAGTGGAGGCTGTTATAGCAGCAATGTTCCAACATCTAGTGGAAAGCCTTCCCAGAAGAGTGGAGGCTGTTGTAGCAGCAATGTTCCAACATCTAGTGGAAAGCCTTCCAGAAGAGTGGAGGCTGTTATAGCAGTAATGTTCCTACATCTAGTGGAAAGCCTTCCCAGAAGAGTGGAGGCTGTTATAGCAGCAGCAATGTTCCCACATCTAGTGGAAAGCCTTCCCAGAAGAGTGGAGGCTGTTATGGCAGCAATGTTCCCACATCTAGTGGAAAGCCTTCCCAGAAGAGTGGAGGCTGTTATAGCAGCAATGTTCCAACATCTAGTGGAAAGCCTTCCCAGAAGAGTGGAGGCTGTTATAGCAACAATGTTCCCACATCTAGTGGAAAGCCTTCCCAGAAGAGTGGAGGCTGTTATAGCAGCAATGTTCCCACATCTAGTGGAAAGCCTTCCCAGAAGAGTGGAGGCTGTTATAGCAGCAATGTTCCCACATCTAGTGGAAAGCCTTCCCAGAAGAGTGGAGGCTGTTATAGCAGCAATGTTCCCACATCTAGTGGAAAGCCTTCCCAGAAGAGTGGAGGCTGTTATAGCAGCAATGTTCCAACATCTAGTGGAAAGCCTTCCCAGAAGAGTGGAGGCTGTTATAGCAGCAATGTTCCAACATCTAGTGGAAAGCCTTCCCAGAAGAGTGGAGGCTAAGGAGGCTGTTATAGCTAGCAGCAATGTTCCCACATCTAGTGGAAAGCCCTCCCAGAAGAGTGGAGGCTGTTATAGCAGCAATGTTCCACATCTAGTGGAAAGCCTTCCCAGAAGAGTGGAGGCTGTTATAGCAGCAATGTTCCCACATCTAGTGGAAAGCCTTCCCAGAAGAGTGGAGGCTGTTATAGCAGCAATGTTCCCACATCTAGTGGAAAGCCTTCCCAGAAGAGTGGAGGCTGTTATAGCAGCAATGTTCCAACATCTAGTGGAAAGCCTTCCCAGAAGAGTGGAGGCTGTTATAGCAGCAATGTCCCATCATCTAGTGGAAAGCCTTCCCAGAAGAGTGGAGGCTGTTATAGCAGCAATGTCCCATCATCTAGTGGAAAGCCTTCCCAGAAGAGTGGAGGCTGTTATAGCAGCAATGTCCCAACATCTAGTGGAAAGCCTTCCCAGAAGAGTGGAGGCTGTTATAGCAGCAATGTCCCATCATCTAGTGGAAAGCCTTCCCAGAAGAGTGGAGGCTGTTATAGCAGCAATGTCCCATCATCTAGTGGAAAGCCTTCCCAGAAGAGTGGAGGCTGTTATAGCAGCAATGTCCCATCATCTAGTGGAAAGCCTTCCCAGAAGAGTGGAGGCTGTTATAGCAGCAATGTCCTATCATCTAGTGGAAAGCCTTCCCAGAAGAGTGGAGGCTGTTATAGCAGCAATGTCCCATCATCTAGTGGAAAGCCTTCCCAGAAGAGTGGAGGCTGTTATAGCAGCAATGTCCCATCATCTAGTGGAAAGCCTTCCCAGAAGAGTGGAGGCTGTTATAGCAGCAATGTCCCATCATCTAGTGGAAAGCCTTCCCAGAAGAGTGGAGGCTATTATAGCAGCAATGTTCCAACATCTAGTGGAAAGCCTTCCCAGAAGAGTGGAGGCTGTTATGGCAGCAATGTCCCATCATCTAGTGGAAAGCCTTCCCAGAAGAGTGGAGGCTGTTATTGCAGCAATGTTCCAACATCTAGTGGAAAGCCTTCCCAGAAGAGTGGAGGCTGTTATAGCAGCAATGTTCCCACATCTAGTGGAAAGCCTTCCCAGAAGAGTGGAGGCTGTTATAGCAGCAATGTTCCAACATCTAGTGGAAAGCCTTCCCAGAAGAGTGGAGGCTGTTATAACAGCAATGTTCCAACATCTAGTAGAAAGCCTTCCCAGAACAGTGGAGGCTGTTATAGCAGCAATGTTCCAACATCTAGTGGAAAGCCTTCCCAGAAGAGTGGAGGCTGTTATAGCAGCAATGTTCCAACATCTAGTGGAAAGCCTTCCCAGAAGAGTAGAGGCTGTTATAGCAGCAATGTTCCAACATCTAGTGGAAAGCCTTCCTAGAAGAGTAGAGGCTGTTATAGCAGCAATGTTCCAACATCTAGTGGAAAGCCTTCCCAGAGGAGTGGAGGCTGTTATAGCAGCAATGTTCCAACAACTAGTGGAAAGCCTTCCTAGAAGAGTAGAGGCTGTTATAGCAGCAATGTTCCAACATCTAGTGGAAAGCCTTCCTAGAAGAGTAGAGGCTGTTATAGCAGCAATGTTCCAACATCTAGTGGAAAGCCTTCCCAGAGGAGTGGAGGCTGTTATAGCAGCAAAGAGGGGACCAACTTGTCACGTAGACTCCCTCTCCGGCCTCTAGGTCATCAGGCTGATGATCATTCCACCCACCTGTCACCATCGTCAAGCGCACCTGGACTCCATCACCTCCTTGATTATCTTCCCTATATCTGTCTCTCACCTGGACTCCATCACCTCCTTGATTATCTTCCCTATATCTGTCTCTCACCTGGACTCCATCACCTCCTTGATTATCTTCCCTATATCTGTCTCTCACCTGGACTCCATCACCTCCTTGATTATCTTCCCTATATCTGTCACTCACCTGGACTCCATCACCTCCTTGATTATCTTCCCTATATCTGACACTCACCTGGACTCCATCACCTCCTTGATTATCTTCCCTATATCTGACACTCACCTGGACTCCATCACCTCCTTGATTATCTTCCCTATATCTGTCACTCACCTGGACTCCATCACCTCCTTGATTATCTTCCCTATATCTGACTCTCACCTGGACTCCATCACATCCTTGATTATCTTCCCTATATCTGTCACTCACCTGGACTCCATCACCTCCTTGATTATCTTCCCTATATCTGTCACTCACCTGGACTCCATCACCTCCTTGATTATCTTCCCTATATCTGTCACTCACCTGGACTCCATCACCTCCTTGATTATCTTCCCTCTATCTGTCACTCACCTGGACTCCATCACCTCCTTGATTATCTTCCCTCTATCTGTCACTCACCTGGACTCCATCACCTCCTTGATTATATTCCCTATATCTGTCACTCACCTGGACTCCATCACCTCCTTGATTATCTTCTCTATATCTGTCACTCACCTGGACTCCATCACCTCCTTGATTATCTTCCCTATATCTGTCACTCACCTGGACTCCATCACCTCCTTGATTATCTTCCCTATATCTGTCTCTCACCTGGACTCCATCACCTCCTTGATTATCTTCCCTATATCTGTCTCTCACCTGGACTCCATCACCTCCTTGATTATCTTCCCTATATCTGTCACTCACCTGGACTCCATCACCTCCTTGATTATCTTCCCTATATCTGTCACTCACCTGGACTCCATCACCTCCTTGATTATCTTCCCTATATCTGTCACTCACCTGGACTTCATCACCTCCTTGATTATCTTCCCTATATCTGTCACTCACCTGGACTCCATCACCTCCTTGATTATCTTCTCTATATCTGTCACTCACCTGGACTCCATCACCTCCTTGATTATCTTCTCTATATCTGTCACTCACCTGGACTCCATCACCTCCTTGATTATCTTCCCTGTATCTGACACTCACATGGACTCCATCACCTCCTTGATATCTTCCCTGTATCTGACACTCACATGGACTCCATCACCTCCTTGATATCTTCCCTGTATCTGTCACTCACATGGACTCCATCACCTCATTGATTATCTTCCCTATATCTGTCACTCACCTGGACTCCATCACCTCCTTGATTATCTTCCCTATATCTGTCACTCACCTGGACTCCATCACCTCCTTGATTATCTTCCCTATATCTGTCACTCCCTTGGTTCCTTCCTCAGGTGTTATCGACTCTGTTTTCATGTCGTTGTCTGTGTTTCGTGTTTATTGTTTTGTTTATTTATTAAAACGCCCACTGCCTGAAATTGCTTCGCGACTCTCGGCGCACTCGTTACAGAACTTCATATTATTAATGTCCATGATTTTGGAATGAGATGTTGGACGAGCAGGTCTCCACATACTTTTGGTCATGTAGTGTAGATAAAAAGAAAAATAGTAACAATAAAATAACAATTAATTATACCGGTACCAAGCCCCACCCACACACACACACACACACACACACACACCAAGCACACACACACACGCACACCAAGCATGCACACACACACACGCACACCAAGCATGCACACACACACACACACACACACACACACACACACACACACACACACACACACACACACACACACACACACACACACACACACACACGCACACACGCACACACGCACACCAAGCATGCACACACACACACACACCCACCAAGAACACACCCACACACACCAAGCACACACCCACACGCACCAAGCACACACACACACACAAGCACACACACACACACACCAAGCACACACACACACACACACACCAAGCACACACACACACACCAAGCATGCACACACACACACCAAGCATGCACACACACCAAGCACACACCCACACACACCAAGCATGCACACACACACCAAGCATGCACACACACCAAGCACACACCCACACACACCAAGCACACACACACACACCAAGCACGCACACCAAGCACACACCCACACACACCAAGCACACACACACACACACCAAGCACACACACCAAGCACACACCCACACACACCAAGCACACACCCACACACACCAAGCACACACACCACACACCTCACTGTATCATGTGATGATTTAGTTATGGAATTCCTTCATTGACACACAGCGCTGTAACCCAGCTGGCATACATTTAACATTCACTTCTGGATGCATTTATTATTGATTAACCGGTAATATTGATCCCCAAGAAATAAGTGCCAATGAGGTTACCGATGAATATGGACGATAATGACTCTCTCTGCATCTCAAATGGTACCCTATTCCCTATAGGGTGCTACTATAGACCCTATTCCCTATATAGTGCACCACTATAGACCCTATTCCCTATATAGTGCACTACTATAGACCAGAGCCCTATTCCCTATATAGTGCACTACTATAGACCAGAGCCCTATTCCCTATATAGTACACTACTATAGACCAGAGCCCTATTCCCTATATAGTACACTACCATAGACCCTATTCCCTATATAGTACACTACCATAGACCCTATTCCCTATATAGTACACTACTATAGACCCTATTCCCTATATAGTGCACTACTTTAGACTCTATTCCCTATATAGTACACTACTATAGACCCGAGCCCTATTCCCTATATAGTACACTACTATAGACCAGAGCCCTATTCCCTATATAGTACACTACTATAGACCAGAGCCATATTCCCTATATAGTACACTACTATAGACCAGAGCCCTATTCCCTATATAGTGCACTACTTTAGACCAGAGCCCTATTCCCTATATAGTGCAGTACTGTAGACCAGAGCCCTATTCCCTATATAGTACACTACTTTAGACCAGAGCGCTATTCCCTATATAGTGCACTACTTTAGACCAGAGCCCTATTCCCTATATAGTACACTACTATAGACCAGAGCCCTATTCCCTATATAGTACACTACTATAGACTAGAGCCATATTCCCTATATAGTACACTACTATAGACCAGAGCCCTATTCCCTATATAGTACACTACTATAGCCCAGAGCCCTATTCCCTATATAGTACACTACTATAGCCCAGAGCCCTATTCCCTATATAGTACACTACTATAGCCCAGAGCCCTATTCCCTATATAGTACACTACTATAGCCCAGAGCCCTATTCCCTATATAGTACACTACTATAGCCCAGAGCCCTATTCCCTATATAGTACACTACTTTAGACCAGAGCCCTATTCCCTATATAGTACACTACTATAGACCAGAGCCCTATTCCCTATATAGTACACTACTATAGCCCAGAGCCCTATTCCCTATATAGTACACTACTTTAGACCAGAGCCCTATTCCCTATATAGTACACTACTATAGCCCAGAGCCCTATTCCCTATATAGTGCACTACTATAGCCCAGAGCCCTATTCCCTATATAGTACACTACTATAGCCCAGAGCCCTATTCCCTATATAGTACACTACTTTAGACCAGAGCCCTATTCCCTATATAGTGCACTACTTTAGACCAGAGCCCTATTCCCTATATAGTGCACTACTATAGCCCAGAGCCCTATTCCCTATATAGTGCACTACTATAGCCCAGAGCCCTATTCCCTATATAGTGCACTACTATAGCCCAGAGCCCTATTCCCTATATAGTACACTACTATAGCCCAGAGCCCTATTCCCTATATAGTACACTACTTTAGACCAGAGCCCTATTCCCTATATAGTGCACTACTTTAGACCAGAGCCCTATTCCCTATATAGTGCACTACTATAGCCCAGAGCCCTATTCCCTATATAGTGCACTACTATAGACCAGAGCCCTATTCCCTATATAGTACACTACTATAGCCCAGAGCCCTATTCCCTATATAGTGCACTACTATAGCCCAGAGCCCTATTCCCTATATAGTGCACTACTATAGACCAGAGCCCTATTCCCTATATAGTACACTACTATAGCCCAGAGCCCTATTCCCTATATAGTACACTACTATAGACCAGAGCCCTATTCCCTATATAGTACACTACTATAGCCCAGAGCCCTATTCCCTATATAGTGCACTACTATAGACCAGAGCCCTATTCCCTATATAGTACACTACTATAGACCAGAGCCCTATTCCCTATATAGTACACTACTATAGCCCAGAGCCCTATTCCCTATATAGTGCACTACTATAGCCCAGAGCCCTATTCCCTATATAGTGCACTACTATAGACCTATAGCCCTCTGGGTACTATGAAGTACTTGTTGACCTGTCATACAGTCTCTCTACATTCCTCTCGAGGCTCCTTCCATTCTAGGGAGTTTTTCCGAGCCACCGTGCTTCTACGTCTCATTGCTTTGCTGTTTGGGCTTTTAGGCCGGGGGTTTCTGTACAGCACTTTGTGACATCAGCTGATGTAAAAAGGCATTTTATTGATTGCCCTGTCATATGGTCTGCAAATACTGTGAAGTGCTTGTTGACTCCTTGATATGGACAACATGAAGAACCATCTAGTTGACTCCTTGATATGGACAACATGAAGAACCATCTAGTTGACTCCTTGATACGGACAACATGAAGAACCATCTAGTTGACTCCTTGATACGGACAACATGAAGAACCATCTAGTTGACTCCTTGATACGGACAACATGAAGAACCATCTAGTTGACTCCTTGATACGGACAACATGAAGAACCATCTAGTTGACTCCTTGATACGGACAACATGAAGAACCATCTAGTTGACTCCTTGATACGGACAACATGAAGAACCATCTAGTTGACTCCTTGATACGGACAACATGAAGAACCATCTAGTTGACTCCTTGATACGGACAACATGAAGAACCATCTAGTTGACTCCTTGATATGAACAACATGAAGAACCATCTAGTTGACTCCTTGATACGGACAACATGAAGAACCATCTAGTTGACTCCTTGATACGAACAACATGAAGAACCATCTAGTTGACTCCTTGATACGAACAACATGAAGAACCATCTAGTTGACTCCTTGATATGGACAACATGAAGAACCATCTAGTTGACTCCTTGATACGGACAACATGAAGAACCATCTAGTTGACTCCTTGATACGAACAACATGAAGAACCATCTAGTTGACTCCTTGATACGGACAACATGAAGAACCATCTAGTTGACTCTTGATACGGACAACATGAAGAACCATCTAGTTGACTCCTTGATACGAACAACATGAAGAACCATCTAGTTGACTCCTTGATACGGACAACATGAAGAACCATCTAGTTGACTCCTTGATATGGACAACATGAAGAACCATCTAGTTGACTCCTTGATACGAACAACATGAAGAACCATCTAGTTGACTCCTTGATACGGACAACATGAAGAACCATCTAGTTGACTCCTTGATACGAACAACATGAAGAACCATCTAGTTGACTCCTTGATATGGACAACATGAAGAACCATCTAGTTGACTCCTTGATACGGACAACATGAAGAACCATCTAGTTGACTCCTTGATACAGACAACATGAAGAACCATCTAGTTGACTCCTTGATATGAACAACATGAAGAACCATCTAGTTGACTCCTTGATACGGACAACATGAAGAACCATCTAGTTGACTCCTTGATACGGACAACATGAAGAACCATCTAGTTGACTCCTTGATACAGACAAGTTGACTGATGAACAGAACCATCTAGTTGACTCCTTGATATGAACAACATGAAGAACCATCTAGTTGACTCCTTGATATGGACAACATGAAGAACCATCTAGTTGACTCCTTGATATGGACAACATAAGAACCATCTAGTTGACTCCTTGATACGGACAACATGAAGAACCATCTAGTTGACTCCTTGATACGGACAACATGAAGAACCATCTAGTTGACTCCGGACAACATGAAGAACCATCTAGTTGACTCCTTGATACGGACAACATGAAGAACCATCTAGTTGACTCCTTGATACGGACAACATGAAGAACCATCTAGTTGACTCCTTGATACGGACAACATGAAGAACCATCTAGTTGACTCCCTTGATGACATGAAGAACCATCTAGTTGACTCCTTGATACGGACAACATAAAGAACCATCTAGTTGACTCCTTGATACGGAACCATCTAGTTGACTCCTTGAACGGACAAATATGAAGAACCATCTAGTTGACTCCTTGATACGGACAACATAAAGAACCATCTAGTTGACTCCTTGATACAGACAACATGAAGAACCATCTAGTTGACTCCTTTGATACGGACAACATGAAGAACCATCTAGTTGACTCCTTGATATGGACAACATGAAGAACCATCTAGTTGACTCCTTGATACGGACAACATGAAGAACCATCTAGTTGACTCCTTGATACAGACAACATGAAGAACCATCTAGTTGACTCCTTGATACAGACAACATGAAGAACCATCTAGTTGACTCCTTGATACGGACAACATGAAGAACCATCTAGTTGACTCCTTGATACGGACAACATGAAGAACCATCTAGTTGACTCCTTGATACAGACAACATGAAGAACCATCTAGTTGACTCCTTGATACGGACAACATGAAGAACCATCTAGTTGACTCCTTGATACGGACAACATGAAGAACCATCTAGTTGACTCCTTGATACGGACAACAAAATGACCTGAATGTGTACAGTATTAACTACATATATAATAATTAGGAATAATGTTAAGATATTTCTTTCTTTTAAATAACTGAATTAAAAAAGGTAAAGAATCATGGCCGTTCTGTTGGTGTTAACCAGTAGACATCTTGTTTTAGAAACATCCAGAGAAACATGGTCCTTCTGTTGGTGTTAATCAGTAGACATCTCGTTTTAGAAACATCCAGAGAAACATGGTCCTTCTGTTGGTGTTAATCAGTAGACATCTTGTTTTAGAAACATCCAGAGAAACATGGTCCTTCTGTTGGTGTTAATCAGTAGACATCTTGTTTTAGAAACATCCAGAGAAACATGGTCCTTCTGTTGGTGTTAATCAGTAGACATCTTGTTTTAGAAACATCCAGAGAAACATGGTCCTTCTGTTGGTGTTAATCAGTAGACATCTTGTTTTAGAAACATCCAGAGAAACATGGTCATTCTGTTGGTGTTAATCAGTAGACATCTTGTTTTAGAAACATCCAGAGAAACATGGTCGTTCTGTTGGTGTTAATCAGTAGACATCTTGTTTTAGAAACATCCAGAGAAACATGGTCATTCTGTTGGTGTTAATCAGTAGACATCTTGTTTTAGAAACATCCAGAGAAACACGGTCGTTCTGTTGGTGTTAATCAGTAGACATCTTGTTTTAGAAACATCCAGAGAAACATGGTCGTTCTGTTGGTGTTAATCAGTAGACATCTTGTTTTAGACACATCCAGAGAAACATGGTCGTTCTGTTGGTGTTAATCAGTAGACATCTTGTTTTAGAAACATCCAGAGAAACATGGTCGTTCTGTTGGTGTTAATCAGTAGACATCTTGTTTTAGAAACATCCAGAAAACATGGTCATTCTGTTGGTGTTAATCCATTAGACATCTTGTTTAGAAACATCAGAGAAACATGGTCATTTCTGTTGGTGTTAATCAGTAGACATCTTGTTTTAGAAACATCCAGAGAAACATGGTCCTTCTGTTGGTGTTAATCCAGTAGACATCTTGTTTTAGAAACATCGAGAACATAGTCCTTCTGTTGGTGTTAATCAGTAGACATCTTGTTTTAGAAACATCCAGAGAAACATGGTCCTTCTGTTGGTGTTAATCAGTAGACATCTTGTTTTAGAAACATCCAGAGAAACATGGTCCTTCTGTTGGTGTTAATCCAAATAGACATCTTGTTTTGAGTATCCAGAGAAACATGGTCATTCTGTTGGTGTTAATCAGTAGACATCTTGTTTTAGAAACATCCAGAGAAACACGGTCCTTCTGTTGGTGTTAATCAGTAGACATCTTGTTTTAGAAACATCCATTGAGAGCCAAAGTAATGGAATTCAGTTCAGGGGGTCTGTCTGGCGTATTCTGATCGCTAGAAGATTGCACTATTGACCAAATGTCAGGCGTGGAAGCGTGCGATGATTGAATAAAATCGCGTACGTAATCAAACCTGATAACTCTGCCTGGGCTGACTGCTGTTGCCTTCCAACAACACCATGGGACATTCTGAAAATCATTATCCTCCCCACGCACCACACGCACACACACACACACAACACGCACGCACGCGCACACACACACGCACACACACACACACACACACACACACACACACACACACACACTGGGCACTGATGTCTCTCAACAACCAAACTCCTTTATCTCTCTAGTGGAGACACAACCAAACTCCTTTATCTCCAACAATGGCTCCTTTACATCTCTCTGGTGGAGACACAACCAAACTCCTTTATCTCTCTTAGCAACCAACTCCTTTATCTCTCTAGTGGAGACTCAACCAAACTCCTTTATCTCTCTCGTGGAGACACAACCAAACTCCTTGATCTCTCAACAACCAAATTCCTTTATCTCTCCAGTGGAGACACAACCAAACTCCTTTATCTCTCTCTAGTGGAGACACAACCAAACTCCTTTATCTCTCCAGTGGAGACACAACCAAACTCCTTTCTCTCTCTAGTGGAGACACAACCAACCCCCTTTATCTCTCTAGTGGAGACACAATCAAACTCCGTCATCTCTCTAGTGGAGACACAACCAAACTCCTTTATCTCTCAACAACCAAACCCCTTTATCTCTCTAGTGGAGACACAACCAAACACCTTTATCTCTCTAGTGGAGACACAACCAAACTCCTTTATCTCTCTAGTGGAGACAAAACCAAACTCATTTATCTCTCTAGTGGAGACACAACAAACTCATGTATCTCTCAGTGGAGACCTAACCATAGCCTGGTCCTAACCCTAGCCTGGTCCAATCCATACCCTG
>NW_026287926.1:0-12200 GCF_023373465.1 Oncorhynchus keta | reverse complement strand
CCAAAACTCTTGAGCGTGCCGTCCTTGGCCAGCTCTACCGCTATCTCTCTCAGAATGACCTTCTTGATCCAAATCAGTCAGGTTTCAAGACTAGTCATTCAACTGAGACTGCTCTTCTCTGTATCACGGAGGCGCTCCGCACTGCTAAAGCTAACTCTCTCTCCTCTGCTCTCATCCTTCTAGACCTATCGGCTGCCTTCGATACTGTGAACCATCAGATCCTCCTCTCCACCCTCTCCGAGTTGGGCATCTCCGGCGCGGCCCACGCTTGGATTGCGTCCTACCTGACAGGTCGCTCCTACCAGGTGGCGTGGCGAGAATCTGTCTCCTCACCACGCGCTCTCACCACTGGTGTCCCCAGGGCTCTGTTCTAGGCCCTCTCTTATTCTCGCTATACACCAAGTCACTTGGCTCTGTCATAACCTCACATGGTCTCTCCTATCATTGCTATGCAGACGACACACAATTAATCTTCTCCTTTCCCCCTTCTGATGACCAGGTGGCGAATCGCATCTCTGCATGTCTGGCAGACATATCAGTGTGGATGACGGATCACCACCTCAAGCTGAACCTCAGCAAGACGGAGCTCCTCTTCCTCCCGGGGAAGGACTGCCCGTTCCATGATCTCGCCATCACGGTTGACAACTCCATTGTGTCCTCCTCCCAGAGCGCTAAGAACCTTGGCGTGATCCTGGACAACACCCTGACGTTCTCAACTAACATCAAGGCGGTGTCCCGTTCCTGTAGGTTCCACAGGAAGCAGCGCAGGTCCTAATCCAGGCACTTGTCATCTCCCGTCTTGATTACTGCAACTCGCTGTTGGCTGGGCTCCCTGCCCGTGCCATTAAAACCCCTACAACTCATCCAGAACGCCGCAGCCCGTCTGGTGTTCAACCTTCCCAAGTTCTCGCACGTCACCCCGCTCCTCCGCTCTCTCCACTGGCTTCCAGTTGAAGCTCGCATCCGCTACAAGACCATGGTGCTTGCCTACGGAGCTGTGAGGGGAACGGCACCTCAGTACCTCCAGGCTCTGATCAGGCCCTACACCCAAACAAGGGCACTGGGTGTTCATCCACCTCTGGCCTGCTCGCCTCCCTACCACTGAGGAAGTACAGTTCCCGCTCAGCCCAGTCAAAACTGTTCGCTCTCTGGCCCCCAATGGTGGAACAAACTCCCTCACGACGCCAGGACAGCGGAGTCAATCACCACCTTCCGGAGACACCTGAAACCCCACCTCTTCAAGGAATACCTAGGATAGGGTAAGTAAGGGTAAGTAATCCTTCTCACCCCCTTCTCCCCCCAAAAAAAAAAGATTTAGATGTAAGTGGCTGTTCCACTGGATGCCATAAGGTGTATGCACCAATTTTGTAAGTCGCTCTGGATAAGAGCGTCTGCTAAATGACTTAAATGTAAATGTAAATGTAGTCAATGAACAGCATTCTCATATAGGTGTTCCTTTTGTCCAGGTGGGAAAGGGCAGTGTGGAATGCGATTGAGATTCTGTCATCTGTGAATCTGTTGGGGCGGTATGCGGGTTGGAGTGGGTCTAGGTATCCGGGAGGATGCTGTTGATGTGAGCCATGACCAGCCTTTCATAGCACTTCATGGCTACCGACGTGAGTGCTGCAGGGCGGTAATCATTTTGGCAGGTTACCCTCGCTTCCTTGGGCACAGGGACTATGGTGGTCTGCATGAAACATGTAGGTATTACAGACTCAGTCAGGGAGAGGTTGGAAATGTTAATGAAGACACTTGCCAGTTGGCCTGCACATACTTTGAGTACATGTCCTGGTAATCCATCTGGCTCTGCGACTTCGTGAATGTTGACCTGTTTAAATGTCTTACTCACATCGGCTACCGAGACCGTTATCATACAGTCATCCAGAACAGCTGGTGCTCTCGTGCATACTTCAGTTTTGCTTGCCTCGAAGCGGGCATAAAAGGCATTTAGCTTGTCTGGTAGGCTCGCGACACTGGGCAGCTCGCATCTGGGTTTCCCTTTGTAGTCCGTAATAGTTTTCAAGCCCTGCCACATCCGACGAGTGTCAGAGCTGATGTAGTAGGATACAATCTTAATTCTGTATTGATGCTTTGCTTGTTTAATTAATCGTCTGAGCAGGATTTCTTAGCAGGATTTCTTATAAGCATCCAGATTAGTGTAATCCATGGCTTCTGGTTGGGATATGTACGTACTGTCACTGTGGGGACGACGTCATTGGTGCACTTATTGACGAAGCCGATGACTGAGGTGGTATACTCCTCAATTCCATTGGATGAATCCCGAAACCTGTTCCAGTCTGTGCTAGCACAACAGTCCTGTAGCGTAGCATCTTCGTCATCTGACCACTTCCGTATTGAGCTAGTCACTGGTACTTCCTGCTTTAGTTTTTGCTTGTAAGCAGGAATCAGGAGGATATAAGTATGGTCAGATTTCACAAATGGAGGGTGAAGGAGAGCTTTGTATGCATCTCTGTGTGTGAAGTAAAGGTGGTCTAGAGTTTTTCTTCCTCTGGTTGCACATGTGACATGTGGTAAAAATTTGGTAAAACTGATTTAAGTTTGCCTGCATTAAAGTCCCTGGCCACTAGGAGTGCCGCTTCTGGATGAGCATTTTCTTGTTTGCTTATGGCCTTATAGAGTTGGTTGAGTGCAGTCTTAGTGCCAGTATCGGTCTGTGGTGGAAAATTGACGGCTACGAATAATATAGATGAGAACTCTCTTTGTAGATAGTGTGGTCTATAGCTTATCACAAGGTACTCTACCTCAGGCGAGCAATACCTCTAGACATCACGCACCAGCTGTTATTGACAAATAGACAAACACCCCCACCCCTCGTCTTACCAGATGTAGCTTCTCTGTTCTGCCGGTGCATGGAAAATCCCGCCAGCTCTATATTATCCATGTCATCGTTCAGCCACAACTCAGTGAAATATAAGAAATTACAGTTTTTAATGTCCCATTGGTAGGATAATCTTAAATCGTAGGTCATCAATTTTATTTTCCAACGATTGCACCAAAGGATGGTAATGGGAGTTTACTCGCTCGCCTATCAATTCTCAGAAGGCAGCCCGACATCCACCCCCTTTTTCTCAGTCTTTTCTTCACGCAAACGACAGGGACTTGGGCCTGTTCCAGAGAAAACAGTATATCCTTATCGTCAAACTCATTGAAGGAAAAAGCTTCTTCCAGTTCGAGGTGAATAATTGCTGTTCTGATGTCAGCAACATTATGTAGAAAATAAGTTTAAAAATAAGTTACAAACAACGCAAAACAAAATGAACAAAATAGCACAGTTGGTTAGCAGCATGTAAAACGTCAGCCATCCTCTTCGGCAACATCTTAACAATAGATCCTGCCGAATTGCGCAGTGCTAGTAGTGCATCGCAGCTAGAGATTCTGGGTTCGAGTCCAGGCTCTTTCGCAGCCAGCCACGACCGGGAGACCCATGGTGCGGCGTACAATTAGCCCAGCACCGTCCGAGTTAGGGGAGGGTTTGGCCGACAGGGATGTCCTTGTCCCATCGCACACTAGCAACTCCTGTGTCGGACCAGGCACAGTTCACGCTGATACGGTCGCCCAGTGTACCGTGTGTCCTCCAAAACATTGGTGCAGCTGGCTTCCAGGTTAAATGGGCATTGTGTCAGAAGCAGTGCGGCTTGGTTGGGTTGTGTTTCGTGGACGCACGGCTCTCGACCTTCGCCTCTCCCAAGTCTGTACGGGAGATGCAGCGATGAGGCAAGACTGTAACTGCCAACTGGATCCCACAAAATTGGGGAGAAAAAGGGGTTACATTTTTGTATTTTTTATAAATCCTTCATGAAAACCTGCTCCAGGACATCAGACTGGGGCGAATGTTCACCTTGCAACAGAGCAACAACCCAAGCACAAAGCCAAGACAAAGCAGGAGTGGCTTTGGGACAAGTCTCTGAATATCATTGAGTGACCCAGCCAGAGCCTAGACTAGAAGCCGATCGAACACCACAGTGCTTTCGGGAAAGAATTCAGACCCTTGACTTTTTCCACATTTTTGTTAGGTTACAGCCTTATTCTAAAATGCATTATATTGTTTTTTCACCCATCGTCAATCTACACATAATACCCCATAATGGCAAATCAAAAACAGGTTTTCGCAATTTTTGGTAATTTATAAAAAATAAAATAAAAACTGAAATATCACATTTACATAAGTATTCAGACCCTTTACTCAGTACTTTGTTGAATCACCTTTGGCAGCAATTCCAGCCTCAAGTCTTCTTATCCCAATCCGTAGTTTTGGGACGCTGTAAAGTCCTTGGAGAATAAGAGCACCTTCTCCCAGCTGCCCACAGCACTGAGACTAGGAACCACTGTCACCACTGATAAATCATAATAATAATAATAATATAATAATAATATTATATATATATATATATATATATATATATATATATATATATATATATATATATATCCACGATTATTGAGAATTTCGATAAGCATTTCTCTAAGGCTGGCCATGCTTTCTACCTGGCTACCCCAACCAATAGCTCTGCACCCCCTGCAGCAACTGGCCCAAGCCCTCCCACTTCTCCTTCACCCAAATCCAGACAGCTGATGTTCTGAAAGAGTTGCAAAACCTGGATCCCTACAAATCAGCTGGGCTAGAAAATCTGGACCCTCTCTTCCTGAAATCATCTGCCGCAATTGTTGCAACCCCTATTACCAGTCTGTTCAACCTCTCTTTCGTATCGTCTGAGATTACTAATGATTGGAAAGATGCCGCGGTCATCCCCCTCTTCAAAGGGGGAAACAGTCTAGACCCAAACTGTTACAGACCTATATCCATCCTGCCTTGCCTTTCTAAAGTCTTCGAAAGCCAAGTGAACAACCAGATCATCGACCATTTTGAATCCCACCGTACCTTCTCCGCAATGCAATCTGGTTTCCAAGCTGGTCTCTGGTGCACCTCAGCCCAAAGTCCTAAACAATATCATAACCGCCATTGATTAAAGACAGACTGTGCAGCCGTCTTCATCGACCTGGCCAAGGCTTTCGACCTTGTCTATCAGCAGACTCAACAGCCTTGGTTTCTCAAATGACTGCCTTCCCTGGGTCATTACTTCTCAGATAGAATTCAGTGTGTCAAATCAGACCCATATACTACCCACCATTGCAACCCGTATGCTCGTTGGCTGGTCCTCGCTACATATTCATTGTCAAACCCACTGGATCCAGGTCATCTATAAGTCCTTGCTAGGTATAGCGCCACCTTATCTCAGCTCACTGGTCACCATAGCAGCACCCACTCATAGCATGCGCTATATTTCACTGGTCATTCCCAAAGCCAACACCTACTTTGGCCTCCTTTCCTTCAGTTCTCTGCTGCCAATGACTGGAACAAATTGCAAAAATAACTGAAATTGGAGAATTATATCTCTCTCACTAACTATAAGCGTCAGCTGTCTGAGCAGCTAAACGATCACTGCAGCTGTACACAGCCCATCTGTAAATAGCTTATCAAACCAACTACCTACCTCATCCCCATATTTGTTTTGTTTTTCTGCTCTTTTGCACACCATTATTTCTACTTGCACATCCTCATCTGCACACTCCAGTGTAAATTGCTAAATTGTAATTATTTCACCACTATTGGCTTATTTATTGCTTACTTCATTTGCACACACTCGTTACAGATTTTTTTATTGTGTTATTGACTCTACGCTTGTTTATCCCATGTGTAACTCTGTGTTGTTGTTTGTGTCGCACTGCTTTGCTTTATCTTGGCCACGTCGCAGTTGTAAATGAGAACTTGTTCTCAACTGGCCTATCTGGTTAAATAATGGTGAAAAAACCCAAAACTATGACCCTACAAATTAAATCAAATTACATTTTATTGGTCACATACACATACATATTTAGCAGATGTTATTGTGGGTGTGGGGAAATACTTGTGTTCCTAGCTCCAACAGTGGAGTATTATCAAACAAATCAAAACAATACACACAAATCTAAAAGTAAATAATGGAATTTAGAAAAATATAAAATATTAGGACGAACAATGTCGGAGCGGCATTGACTAAAATACAGTAGAATATAATACAGTATATACATATGAAATGAGTAAAGCAGTATATAAACATTATTGAAGTGACCAGTGTCAAGATGCAGGTTTGAGTTACCGAGTGGTAGCCGGCTAGTGACGGCTATTTAACAGTCTGATGGCCTTGAGACAGAAGCTGTTTTTCAGACTCTTTGAGGGGGTGAACAGGCAGTGGCTCGGGTGGTTGTTGTCCTTGATGATATTTTTGGCCTACCTGTGACATCGGTGCTGTAGGTGTCCTGGAGGGCAGGCAGTGCGCCCCCGGTGATGCATTGAGCAGACCGCACAACCCTCTGGAGAGCTCTGCAGTTGTGGGCGGTGATACATCCTGACAGGATGATCTCAATTGTGCATCTGTAGAAGTTTGTAAGGGTCTTAGGGGCCAAGCCAAATTTCTTCAGCCTCCTGAGGTTGAAGAGGCTCTGTTGCGCCTTCTTCACCACACTGTCTGTGTGGATGTACCATTTCAGATTGTCAGTGATGTGTACGCCAAGGAATTTTAAGCTTTCCAACTTCTCCGCTGATGTCCCGTCAATGTGGATAGGAGCATGTACCCTCTTCTTTTTCCTGAAGTCCACAATCAGTTTTGTTGGCGTTGAGGGAGAGGTTATTTTCCTGGAATCACTCCGCCAGGGCCCTCACCTCCTCCCTGTAGACTGTATCAGCATTGTTGGTAATCAGGCCTATTATAGCAGTGTCGTCTGCAAACTTGATGATTGAGCTGGAGGCGTGTGTAGCTACGCAGTCATGGGTGAACAGGGAGTACAGGAGGGGGCTGAGCACGCCCCCTTGTGTGGCCTCTGTTGAGGATCAGTGAAGTGGAGGTATTATTTCCTACCTTCACCACCTGTGGGAGGCCCGTCAGGAAGTCCAGGACCCAGTTGCACAGATGATGAGCTTGGAGGGCACTATGGTGTTGAAGGCTGAGCTGAGCATTCTTACATAGGTAAAGAAGTATTGCATAAAGGTACAAATTACCATTAAAAACTTAATGAAATAGGATCTAGGGTTATGGTATGTTGGCTTTGACCAGGTTTCGGTTGACACCGTAGTACCATTCTGGGTAGAAGAGGTTAGTGCAGGTGATAGTTCTATAGCTAGCCAGAATATGGGGCGGCAGCGTAGCCTAGTGGTTAGAGCGTTGGACTAGTAACCGGAAGTTTGCGAGTTCAAACCCCGAGCTGACAAGGTACAAATCTGTCGTTCTGCCCCTGAACAGGCAGTTAACCCACTGTTCCCAGGCCGTCATTGAAAATAAGAATATGTTCTTAACTGACTTGCCTGGTTAAATAAAGGTTAAAAAATATAGAGCCCCTGACAAAGCAGATACTGACCTTGGAGTCACCCAGAGCCAAGGGCCGGTGCGGATAGTTCAGACTAAATCATTTAAGGAAGTGATTGAGATGTAAACTATGGAGGCTGAAGAAGGCTTCAGGAGGCTGAAGAAATTCGGCTTGTCACCAACCTATGGTTAGAATGGATTCGGTATACAGCCAGATCAGTAGCGAAAGAAGAATGTTATGCCTGCGCCACAGCAAAACCTCAGTTGACAACCATTCCCTTTCCATTTGATGGAATCGATGCACCCAGGGGAATGGTCTGTATGGTCAATCTGTTCATGAGGGCAGGGAAGCTGGACAATGACAGTTGCATTGATCTGCATTATCTGTATCCCCATGTGCCCATTACATCCAGACCTCCCCCTTTCATAGTTACAGGAAGACATTATTATTGTATGGCTCGATACATCACACACGGATGGGACATAGGGGAAATAAGAACATGCAATAGGACAGAGAACGTTACAACCGACAAGTCAATGAGGGACCAGAATGGGTGGTTGAGTTCCGAGGACTTTAGTAAGATAAAAAGGCCTAGAGCGGATGTCTGGTGGTTTTGTGGAGGCATGAAGCTGTGGCCCAACCTGCCTACCAATTGGACCGGTATTTGTGCACTAGTGCAGTTAGGCAGGCCCTTCACTCTTATCAAACACAAAGACCTAGGGCCAGGTAGAAGAGAAAGAAGGCGTGATCCGTTAGGATCTTTTGAGAATAGAGTTTACATTGATAGCATTGTAGTTCCAAGGAGGGTACCTGATGAGTTCTGGATTGGAATCAAGCATCTTCTGGTGGTAACAGCTGCAAATAGTTTGATGGTATGGCAGAATAGAATAGCCTTGGATATGTTACTGGCTGAAAAGGGTGTGGGTGTATGCCGAATGTTGTACTTTCATCCCAGATAACACAGATCCAGACGGATCAGTGACCAAGGCCCTGGCTGGTTAACCACATTAGCTCACGAAATGGCAGAGAACTCTGGGATAGATAATGCTCTAACAAATTGGTTTGATAGTGTGTTTGGGAAATTGAAAAATGTCATAATCACTGTGTTGTGGGCAACTTTCACCTGTATGAGTGTTTTGGTTCTGTGTGGATGTTGTTTGGTCCCCTGTGTGAGAGGGTTGGTTACCAGGACTCTGGAGAGGTCAATGACTCAGCAGATGGTGAGGTACGGACCGATTCCGAGCTCCGGCCAGTGGGTTGACGAATACAGGCCTCCAGGTCTAGGAGATGGCCCTGTTTCTTTTAACTACGAGGAGCCAATGTTGGATGAGACTATTTTTGATCTTTAAGACTGTTTTTTATGAAGATTGTAATAAAAACCCTAACAGGAAGTGTTAGGATACTTAATGTAGGCCTATAACAGTCATTGATGGATAAGGAATGAAAATACATATCTTGGTTTTGTGAGGTTGATTTTGAGTGATTTTGATTAACAATATTAATACAAATAGATGTGTAATTTTTTGTAGTTAATGTTTAGGCAATAATTAACAGTATTCCACCCTGTCACTGTATAACATATGGAAATGTGTTTGAATCATAGCAGACAAGGAACTGTGGCAGACAACTTATGACCACTGTGAATCTGATAACGGGGAAGGATGTCTCCCCACCCAGAGAGGGGAGAAACCGTTGGGACTGCAATAGATTGTGTAACATATGGCAGGATATGATAAGCAATGTATTGGTCTGGATTATTCTTGTATACAATTGATATATCAGTGTGTAATATTTAGTCATTAAAGGTGGATTGTTAATGGGATTTATCTGTTAATTGAATGATTCGAATATTCCACCCTGAAACCATATAATTGTATGGAATTGATTAGAATGTGTAAAATTATAATCAATAAATGTGTAGTTCTAGTCAGAATTATGGTAAAACAATATAGATAATGTTTGTCTTTATGCTATTTTAAAGACAGACTGCCTGAGTTAAATTCGGCGCCGACCTGACTCGAGACTTGGGAGAGAACGGGGAGTTCGTCTCAAGGTCTCCTAATCTCTGTCGGCTGGGTAGTGAGACAGTATGTGCGTATGATACCTTCTGTTAGTGTGAATGTGTGTGCGTAGCAGGACATTATGTGCTAATGTTAGTGTGAATGTGTGTGCGTATGGTTGTGTGAATGTGTTTGCGTGAGAAGCCAGTATAAAATGAATTGTTTTGTATTCTTGACTTTAAACGTTCCGTGAATAAACCTTATTGACTATTTTAGCTGGGCCTCTGTCTACTTCATTTCTATCAGTATCTTACAAATCCTGATCTAGCAGACTGAGTAGTTTGATTGAATTGGTTTATGAAGATCGAGAACATAATTATCACAATCACACCATGAGTGGTTCATCATGAAACATACAACACCGTCATTCTTCTTGTTGGAGAGTTCTTTATTTCTGTTTGCACAATGTACTGAGAACCCAACTGGCTGTATGGACAGGGACAGTATATCTGGAGAGAGCCATGATTCCGTGAAACAAAGTATGTTATAATCCCTTGGAGCAGCTTCTGGGGCAAGTTCAATTTGCCTGGGGGTGCGAACAAAGGATCAAATTCTGTAAAGTTTTATTTCTGGTCATAAAGCTTGTGAGTTACCGTCGCTCTGATATCCAAAAGTTGGTTGGTACACTGTTTAGAGTGAGCTTATTTTAGCTAAATCTATAATTTGTCATGACGATAAAAAAAAAGGACGGATGTGTTCTAGACAAGTTTGGCCTTCCGGGCACTGGCTGGGCCACTCAAGGACATTCAGAGACTTGTTCCCGAAGCAACTCCTGCATTGTCTTGGCTGTGTGTGCTTAGGGTCATTGTCCTGTTGGAAGGTGAACCTTCACCAGTCCTGAGCAGGTTTTCATCAAGGATCTTACTTTGCTCTGTTAATCTTTCCATCAATCCTGACTAGTCTCCCAGTCCCTGCCACTGAAAAACATCCCACAGCATGATGCTGGCACCTCCACCACTCTTCACCATAGGGATGGTACTAGGCTTCTCTCCAGATGTGACGCTTGGCATTCAGGCAAAAGAGTTTTGGTTTCATTACATTTACATTTACATTTAAGTCATTTAGCAGACACTCTTATCCAGAGCGACTTACAAATTGGTGCATTCACCTTCTGACATCCAGGGAACAGCCACTTTACAATAGTGCATCTAAATCTTTTAAGGGGGGTGAGAAGGATTACTTATCCCCCTATCCTAGGTATTCCTTAAAGAGGTGGGGTTTCAGGTGTCTCCGGAAGGTGGTGATTGACTCCGCTGTCCCAAGGCGTCGTGAGGGAGTTTGTTCCACCATTGGGGGCCAGAGCAGCGAACAGTTTTGACTGGGCTGAGCGGGAACTGTACTTCCTCAGTGGTAGGGGAGGCGAGCAGGCCAGAGGTGGATGAATGCAGTGCCCTTGATTGGGTGTAGGGCCTGATCAGAGCCTGGAAGTACTGAGGTGCCGTTCCCCTCACAGTTCCGTAGGCAAGCACCATGGTCTTGTAGCGGATCTGACTTCAACTGGAAGCCAGTGGAGAGAGCGGAGGAGCGGGGGTGACGTGAGAGAACTTTGGGAAGGTTGAACACCAGACGGGCTGCGGCGTTCTGGATGAGTTGTGGTGGGGTTTAATGGCACAGGCAGGGAGCCCAGCCAACAGCGAGTTGCAGTAATCCAGACGGAGATGACAAGTGCCTGGATTAGGACCTGCGCCGCTTCCTGTGTGAGGCAGGGTCGTACTCTGCGGATGTTGTAGAGCATGAACCTACAGGGAACGGGCCACCGCCTTGATGTTAGTTGAGAACGACAGGGTGTTGTCCAGGATCAGCCAAGGTTCTTAGCGCTCTGGGGAGGAGGACACAATGGAGTTTCCAACCGTGATGGCGAGATCATGGAACGGGCAGTCCTTCCCCGGGAGGAAGAGCAGCTCCGTCTTGCCGAGGTTCAGCTTGAGGTGGGTGATCCGTCATCCACACTGATATGTCTGCCAGACATGCAGAGATGCGATTCGCCACCTGGTCAGAAGGGGGAAAGGAGAAGATTAATTGTGTGTCGTCTGCATAGCAATGATAGGAGAGACCATGTGAGGTTATGACAGAGCCAAGTGACTTGGTGTATAGCGAGAATAGGAGAGGGGTAGAACAGAGCCCTGGGGGACACCCAGTGTGAGAGCGCGTGGTGAGACAGATTCTCGCCACGCCACCTGGTAGGAGCGACCTGTCAGGTAGGACGCAATCAAGCGTGGGCCGCGCGGGAGATGCCCAACCGGAGAGGGTGGAGAGGAGGATCTGATGGTTCACAGTATCGAAGGCAGCCGATAGGTCTAGAAGGATGAGAGCAGAGGAGGAGAGAGTTAGCTTTAGCAGTGCGGAGCGCCTCCGTGATACAGAGAAGAGCAGTCTCAGTTGAATGACTAGTCTTGAAACCTGACTGATTTGGATCAAGAAGGTCATTCTGAGAGAGATAGCGGGAGAGCTGGCCAAGGACGGCACGTTCAAGAGTTTTGGAGAAAAAGAAAGAAGAAGGATACTGGTCTGTAGTTGTTGACATCGGAGGATCGAGTGTAGGTTTTTTCCAGAAGGGGGTGCAGCTCTCGCTCTCTTGAAGACGGAAGGGACGTAGCCAGCGGTCAAGGGATGAGTTGATGAGCGAGGTGAGGTAAGGGAGAAGGTCTCCGGAAATGGTCTGGAGAAGAGAGGAGGGATAGGGTCAAGCGGCAGGTTGTTACGTCGGCCACAAGCATCTAAGATTTCATCTGGAGAGAGAGGGAGAAAGAGGTCAGAGCACAGGGTAGGCAGTGTGAG
>NW_026287925.1:0-14152 GCF_023373465.1 Oncorhynchus keta | reverse complement strand
TGAGCTGTAGTCAATGAACAGCATTCTCACATAGGTGTTCCTTTGTCCAGGTGGGAAAGGGCAGTGTGCAGCAGCGACTGGTGAGATTAAGCGGCATGCCTGTGGACCTGTTGGGGCGGTAAGCAAGTTGGAGTGGGTCTAGGCACATATAGTCAGAGTCAAGGCCCGCGGGCCACATCCGGCCCGCGAGAAGGTTTTTACGGCCCCTGGGATGATCTTGATTTATTATTAGAACCGCCCGCAGACCGCAGCAAGCCGGGTAGCCTGCAGATCTTACATAATAATGCACCAATACTTATACTTAATAATGCAGGACGCACCGAGCAGTAGGCTGCTTCATTTCAATATTTATTGGCACAGCAGCTAGCCAGCATCACAGTAAAAATTAACTTTCAGGATACCCATCAAAATGGCAAACTGAAGGTGGACACTGAAAACTAGGGCTTCAAACAAGGTGGGAGTCGGAGTATTTGTTCACGGAGGTAGCTGAAAACCTGTGTGATCTTCTGTGTGGAGAAAGTGTGGCGGTACTGAAAGAGTATAATCTGAGACGACATTATGAAACGAAACATCGCGGACAAAAAACAAGAATATGGACATGGAACAAAGGCTACAAAAGGCAGAGGAATTAAACGAGGCCTCAAATCTCGACAGGCTCTGTTCAAAAGCCAAATCACAAGGCCAGGCTGCTGTCAAGGCCAGTTTTATTTTGGCAGAAGAGATCGCTAAATCAGCCCGGCCATTTACGGAGGGGATTTCATCAAAACTGCATGATTAAAAAGTTTGTGACGAAGTTTGCCCAGAAAAAAGGCAACTTCCTTTTTAAATGTGAGTCTGAGCAGAAACACCATTGCCGAGAGAGTAGACCAGTTGTCCATCAATCTAAAAGAGCAGCTTGTGAAAAAGGGAAAAGATTTCATTGCATATTCCTTGGCTGTGGATGAGAGCACCGACATTTCTGACATTGCCCAGTTGTCAATTTTCATCCGCGGAGTGGACTCCAGCCTAAGCGTGACAGAGGAGTTTTTGGCTTTACGTCCTATGCATGGCACAACTACGGGGCATGATTTTGTATGAAGAGGTGTCAAGATGTGTAAATGAGATGGAGCTGCCTTGGGAAAAACCTGTGGGTTTGACAACCGACGGAGCACCTGCGATGTGTGGACACAGGAGCGGACTGGTGGCGAAGATAATGGAAAAAAGATGCAAGAGGAAAACGCGACAGGTGAGCTGACAGCTTATCATTGTATCATACACCAGGAAGCGCAAAGCGTAAAGCCTGAAAATGGAGCATGTAATGAGCATCATCACGCGCACAAAGTTAACTTTATCAGAGCCAAAGGTTTGAATCACCGCCAGTTCAAGGCATTTCTGGACGGAGTTAGAACGGAGCATGGTGATTTGCCTTATCACACAGAGGTGCGATGGCTAAGCCAGGGAAAGGTGCTTCAAAGATGTTTCGAGCTTTCGTGAGGAGATTTGTCTGTTCTTGGACAGCAAGGAAAGACACAACACAACTCCAGACGAAATGTTTCTTGTGTGAAATGGCTTTTCTGTGTGACATTACGAGTCATCTGAATGCAATGAACTTGCAGCTGCAGGGTCGGGATCGTGTCATCTCTGATATGTACAGTACAGTGAAGGCATTTAAAACCAAACTGACTCTGTGGGAGACGCAGATGCGGAAAGAAAATTTGAGCCACTTTCCCAGCTGCCAGACCATGAAAGAGAAGCTCTCTACCAGTGCGTCCAGCGCACAGTTGGCTGATAAAATAGGTATGCTTGCCGCTGACTTTCGACGCATTTGCTGACTTTGAAGCACAAAAAGCAGGTTGGAACTGCTCGCAACCCATTTGCTGCTGACGTGAAAGCTCACCACCAAAACCTCCAAATGGAGTTGATTGACCTCCAATGCAATGATGCACTGAGGGCAAAATATGTGCAGGGGTGCCGGAGTTCGCCCGTTTCCTCCCCGACACAATGCCCCAGCTGCGCATCCAGGCTGCCAAACGTTGTCTATGTTTGGTAGCACATACCTGTGTGAACAACTGTTTTCTTTGATGAACTTGAACAAAACATCACACAGAAGTCGACTTACTGCTGAACACCTCCACTACCCTGAGGATTTCTCAGCTCAGAGCCTTTACCGAACATTGATGAACTTGTGGGAAAAGATGGGACACCACCAAGTATCACCCTCAACCCCAAACAAGGAACATTACTGTGCAATCACATATTTAGAGTTTTTACCAGTCTCAAGGTGCTTAAAAGTTAAAGTTTTAATATTTGTTTCTCACTGCATGTTACTTCTCCTAAACAAAGTGTTGTTTTTGATTAATAGATTTTTGCACTTTATTTTATTGTATTTCAATCCAATTATATTTTAAAAATATTTCCAGTTGAGTGGATGATAGAAAAATTGCATTATTGTTTTTTTCTTGAAGTAAATTCCCAGCCCACTTCTTGCTAAAATAGAAAATATCGGCTACTGATGGTGCCTTGAATACCGGTTTCTTTCATTTAATGTTCATGTTATGGGATTTTTATATAAAGGAAATTTGTCTTTTGTGTCTGTTGAAAATTAAAGATTACTGACAGAGCCATAAGAAAATATTGCTTTATTTATCTGATCATATTGGAATATATTTGTTAGGTTTTCAGTAGGTTCAATTAGGTTCACTAGACTATATGCGTCATTTAAAAATTTTTCAATGAACATTCGAACAGTCCGGCCCTCGGCTTGTAGCAGGTATGCTTGCCGCTGACTTTCGACGCCGATTTGCTGACTTTGAAGCACAAAAAGCAGGTTGGAACTGCTCGGTAACCCATTTGCTGTTGACGTGGAAAGCTCACCACCAAACCTCCAAATGGAGTTGATTGACCTCCAATGCAATGATGCACTGAGGGCAAAATATGCGGCAGTGGGTGCTGCGGAGTTCGCCCGTTTCCTCCCCGACACAATGCCCCAGCTGCGCATCCAGGCTGCTCAAACGTTGTCTATGTTTGGCAGCACATACCTGTGTGAACAACTGTTTTCTTTGATGAACTTGAACAAAACATCACACAGAAGTCGACTTACTGCTGAACACCTCCACTCAATTCTGAGGATTTCCTCAGCTCAGAGCCTTACCCCGAACATTGATGAACTTGTGGAAAAGATGGGACACCACCAAGTATCACCCTCAACCTCAAACAAGTGAACATTACTGTGCAATCACATATTTAGAGTTTTACTCAGTTCAAGTTTAAAAGTTAAAGTTTTAATATTTGTTTTCACTGCATGTTACTTCTCCTTAAACAAAGTGTTGTTTTGATTAATAGATTTTGCACTTTATTTTATTGTATTTCAATCCAATTATATTTAAAAATATTTCAGTTGAGTGGATGATGAAAATTGCTATTATTGTTTTTTTCTTTGAAGTAAATTTAGCCCACTTTGCTAAAATAGAAAATAGGCTACTGATGGTGCCTTGAATACCGGTTTCTTTCATTTAATGTTCTGTTATGGGGATTTTTATATAAAAGGAAATTTGTCTTTTGTGTCTGTTGAAAATTAAAGATTACTGACAGAGCCATAAGAAAATATTGCTTTATTTATCTGATCATATTGGAATATATTTGTTAGGTTTTCAGTAGGTTCAATTAGGTTCACTAGACTATATGCGTCATTTAAAAATTTTTCAATGAACATTCGAACAGTCCGGCCCTCGGCTTGTAGCTAAATTTTTTATTTGGCCCTCCGTCCATTTGACTTTGACACCCCTGGTCTAGGGTATCCGGGAGGATGCTGTTGATGTGAGCCATGACCAGCCTTTCATAGCACTTCATGGCTACCGACGTGAGTGCTGCAGGGCGGTAATCATTTTGGCAGGTTACCCTCGCTTCCTTGGGCACAGGGACTATGGTGGTCTGCATGAAACATGTAGGTATTACAGACTCAGTCAGGGAGAGGTTGGAAATGTTAATGAAGACACTTGCCAGTTGGCCTGCACATACTTTGAGTACATGTCCTGGTAATCCATCTGGCTCTGCGACTTCGTGAATGTTGACCTGTTTAAATGTCTTACTTCTACATCGGCTACCGAGACCGTTATCATACAGTCATCCAGAACAGCTGGTGCTCTCGTGCATACTTCAGTTTTGCTTGCCTGAAGCGGGCATAAAAGGCATTTAGCTTGTCTGGTAGGCTCGCGACACTGGGCAGCTCGCATCTGGGTTTCCTTTGTAGTCCGTAATAGTTTTCAAGCCCTGCCACATCCGACGAGTGTCAGAGCTGATGTAGTAGGATACAAATCTTAATTCTGTATTGATGCTTTGCTTGTTTAATTAATCGTCTGAGCAGGATTTCTTAGCAGGATTTCTTATAAGCATCCAGATTAGTGTAATCCATGGCTTCTGGTTGGGATATGTACGTACTGTCACTGTGGGGACGACGTCATTGGTGCACTTATTGACGAAGCCGATGACTGAGGTGGTATACTCCTCAATTCCATTGGATGAATCCCGAAACCTGTTCCAGTCTGTGCTAGCACAACAGTCCTGTAGCGTAAGCATCTTCGTCATCTGACCACTTCCGTATTGAGCTAGTCACTGGTACTTCCTGCTTTAGTTTTTGCTTGTAAGCAGGAATCAGGAGGATATAAGTATGGTCAGATTTCAAATGGAGAGTGAAGGAGAGCTTTGTATGCATCTCTGTGTGAAGTAAAGGTGGTCTAGAGTTTTTCTTCCTCTGGGTTGCACATGTGACATGTGGTAAAAATTTGGTAAACTGATTTAAGTTTGCCTGCATTAAAGTCCCTGGCCACTAGGAGTGCCGCTTCTGGATGAGCATTTTCTTGTTTGCTTATGGCCTTATAGAGTTGGTTGAGTGCAGTCTTAGTGCCAGTATCGGTCTGTGGTGGAAAATTGACGGCTACGAATAATATAGATGAGAACTCTTTGTAGATAGTGTGGTCTATAGCTTATCACAAGGTACTCTACCTCAGGCGAGCAATACCTCTAGACATCACGCACCAGCTGTTATTGACAAATAGACAAACACCCCCACCCCTCGTCTTACCAGATGTAGCTTCTCTGTTCTGCCGGTGCATGGAAAATCCCGCCAGCTCTATATTATCCATGTCATCGTTCAGCCACAACTCAGTGAAATATAAGAAATTACAGTTTTTAATGTCCCATTGGTAGGATAATCTTAAATGCGTAGGTCATCAATTTTATTTTCCAACGATTGCACCAAAGGATGGTAATGGGAGTTTACTCGCTCGCCTATCAATTCTCAGAAGGCAGCCCGACATCCACCCCTTTTTCTCAGTCTTTCTTCACGCAAACGACAGGGACTTGGGCCTGTTCCAGAGAAAACAGTATATCCTATCGTCAAACTCATTGAAGGAAAAAGCTTCTTCCAGTTCGAGGTGAATAATTGCTGTTCTGATGTCAGCAACATTATGTAGAAAATAAGTTTAAAAATAAGTTACAAACAACGCAAAACAAAATGAACAAAATAGCACAGTTGGTTAGCAGCATGTAAAACGTCAGCCATCCTCTTCGGCAACATCTTAACAATAGATCCTGCCGGGTTGCGCAGTGCTAGTAGTGCATCGCAGCTAAGAGATTCTGGGTTCGAGTCCAGGCTCTTTCGCAGCCAGCCACGACCCGGGAGACCCATGGTGCGGCGTACAATTAGCCCAGCACCCCGTCCGAGTTAGGGAGGGTTGGCCGACAGGGATGTCCTTGTCCCATCGCACACTAGCAACTCCTGTGTCGGACCAGGCACAGTTCACGCTGATACGGTCGCCCAGTGTACCGTGTGTCCTCCAAAACATTGGTGCAGCTGGCTTCCAGGTTAAATGGGCATTGTGTCAAGAAGCAGTGCGGCTTGGTTGGGTTGTGTTTCGTGGACGCACGGACTCGACCTTCGCCTCTCCCAAGTCTGTACGGGAGATGCAGCGATGAGGCAAGACTGTAACTGCCAACTGGATCCCACAAAAATTGGGGAGAAAAGGGTTACATTTTTTGTATTTTTTATAAATCCTTCATGAAAACCTGCTCCAGGACATCAGACTGGGGCGAATGCTCACCTGCAACAGAGCAACAACCCCAAGCACAAAGCCAAGACAAAGCAGGAGTGGCTTTGGGACAAGCTCTGAATATCATTGAGTGACCCAGCCAGAGCCTAGACTAGAAGCCGATCGAACACCACAGTGCTTCGGGGAAAGAATTCAGACCCCTTGACTTTTTCCACATTTTTGGTGATTTACAGCCTTATTCTAAAATGCATTATATTGTTTTTCACCCATCGTCAATCTACACATAATACCCCATAATGGCAAATCAAAAACAGGTTTCGCAATTTTGGTAATTTATAAAAAATAAAATAAAAACTGAAATATCACATTTACATAAGTATTCAGACCCTTTACTCAGTACTTTGTTGAATCACCTTTGGCAGCAATTCCAGCCTCAAGTCTTCTTATCCCAATCCGTAGTTTTGGGACGCTGTAAAGTCCTTGGAGAATAAGGCACCTTCTCCCAGCTGCCCACAGCACTGAGACTAGGAACCACTGTCACCACTGATAAATCATAATAATAATAATAATATAATAATAATATATATATATATATATATATATATATATATATATATATATATATATATATATATATATATCCACGATTATTGAGAATTTCGATAAGCATTTCTCTAAGGCTGGCCATGCTTTCTACCTGGCTACCCCAACCAATAGCTCTGCACCCCCTGCAGCAACTGGCCCAAGCCCTCCCACTTCTCCTTCACCCAAATCAGACAGCTGATGTTCTGAAAGAGTTGCAAAACCTGGATCCCTACAAATCAACTGGGCTAGAAAATGGACCCTCTCTTCCTGAAATCATCTGCCGCAATTGTTACAACCCCTATTACCAGTCTGTTCAACCTCTCTTTCGTATCGTCTGAGATTACTAATGATTGGAAAGATGCCGCGGTCATCCCCCTCTTCAAAGGGAAACAGTCTAGACCCAAACTGTTACAGACCTATATCCATCCTGCCTTGCCTTTCTAAAGTCTTCGAAAGCCAAGTGAACAACCAGATCATCGACCATTTTGAATCCCACCGTACCTTCTCCGCAATGCAATCTGGTTTCCAAGCTGGTCTCTGGTGCACCTCAGCCCAAAGTCCTAAACAATATCATAACCGCCATTGATTAAAGACAGACTGTGCAGCCGTCTTCATCGACCTGGCCAAGGCTTTCGACCTTGTCTATCATCGTATTCTTATCAGCAGACTCAACAGCCTTGGTTTCTCAAATGACTGCCTTCCCTGGGTCATTACTTCTCAGATAGAATTCAGTGTGTCAAATCAGACCCATATACTACCCACCATTGCAACCCGTATGCTCTCGTTGGCTGGTCCTCGCTACATATTCATTGTCAAACCCACTGGATCCAGGTCATCTATAAGTCCTTGCTAGGTATAGCGCCACCTTATCTCAGCTCACTGGTCACCATAGCAGCACCCACTCATAGCATGCGCTATATTTCACTGGTCATTCCCCGGCCAACACCTGCTTTGGCCTCCTTTCCTTCCAGTTCTCTGCTGCCAATGACTGGAACAAATTGCAAATAACTGAAAGTGGAAATTATATCTCTCTCACTAACTATAAGCGTCAGCTGTCTGAGCAACTCGATCACTGCAGCTGTACACAGCCCATCTGTAAATAGCTTATCAAACCAACTACCTACCTCATCCCCATATTTGTTTTGTTTTTTCTGCTCTTTTGCACACCATTATTTCTACTTACACATCCTCATCTGCACACTCCAGTGTAAATTGCTAAATTGTAATTATTTCACCACTATTGGCTTATTTATTGCTTACTTCATTTGCACACTCGTTACAGATTTTTTATTGTGTTATTGACTCTACGCTTGTTTATCCCATGTGTAACTCTGTGTTGTTGTTTGTGTGCACTGCTTTGCTTTATCTTGGCCACGTCGCAGTTGTAAATGAGAACTTGTTCTCAACTGGCCTATCTGGTTAAATAATGGTGAAAAAACCCAAAACTATGACCCTACAAATTAAATCAAATTACATTTTTATTGGTCACATACACATACATATTTAGCAGATGTTATTGTGGGTGTGGGAAATACTTGTGTTCCTAGCTCCAACAGTGGAGTATTATCAAACAAATCAAAACAATACACAAAATCTAAAAGTAAATAATGGAATTTAGAAAAATATAAAATATTAGGACGAACAATGTCGGAGGGCGGCATTGACTAAAATACAGTAGAATATAATACAGTATATACATATGAAATGAGTAAAGCAGTATATAAACATTATTGAAGTGACCAGTGTCAAGATGCAGGTTTGAGTTACCGAGTGGTAGCCGGCTAGTGACGGCTATTTAACAGTCTGATGGCCTTGAGACAGAAGCTGTTTTTCAGACTCTTTGAGGTGAACAGGCAGTGGCTCGGGTGGTTGTTGTCCTTGATGATATTTTTGGCCTACCTGTGACATCGGTGCTGTAGGTGTCCTGGAGGGCAGGCAGTGCGCCCCGGTGATGCATTGAGCAGACCGCACAACCCTCTGGAGAGCTCTGCAGTTGTGGCGGTGATACATCCTGACAGGATGATCTCAATTGTGCATCTGTAGAAGTTTGTAAGGGTCTTAGGGGCCAAGCCAAATTTCTTCAGCCTCCTGAGGTTGAAGAGGCTCTGTTGCGCCTTCTTCACCACACTGTCTGTGGATGTACCATTTCAGATTGTCAGTGATGTATGCGCAAGGAATTTTAAGCTTTCCAACTTCTCCGCTGATGTCCCGTCAATGTGGATAGGAGCATGTACCCTCTTCTTTTTCCTGAAGTCCACAATCAGTTTTGTTGGCGTTGAGGGAGAGGTTATTTTCCTGGAATCACTCCGCCAGGGCCCTCACCTCCTCCCTGTAGACTGTATCAGCATTGTTGGTAATCAGGCCTATTATAGCAGTGTCGTCTGCAAACTTGATGATTGAGCTGGAGGCGTGTGTAGCTACGCAGTAATGGTTGAACAGGGAGTACAGGAGGGGGCTGAGCACGCCCCCTTGTGTGGCCCCTCTGTTGAGGATCAGTGAAGTGGAGGTATTATTTCCTACCTTCACCACCTGTGGGAGGCCCGTCAGGAAGTCAGGACCCAGTTGCACAGATGATGAGCTTGGAGGCACTATGGTGTTGAAGGCTGGGCTGAGCATTCTTACATAGGTAAAGTAAGTATTGCATAAAGGTACAAATTACCATTAAAAACTTAATGAAATAGGATCTAGGGTTATGGTATGTTGGCTTTGACCAGGTTTTCGGTTGACACCGTAGTACCATTCTGGGTAGAAGGGTTAGTGCAGGTGATAGTTCTATAGCTAGCCAGAATATGGGGGCGGCAGCGTAGCCTAGTGGTTAGAGCGTTGGACTAGTAACCGGAAGTTTGCGAGTTCAAACCCCCGAGCTGACAAGGTACAAATCTGTCGTTCTGCCCCTGAACAGGCAGTTAACCCACTGTTCCCAGGCCGTCATTGAAAATAAGAATATGTTCTTAACTGACTTGCCTGGTTAAATAAAGGTAAAAAAAATATAGAGCCCCTGACAAAGCAGATACTGACCTTGGAGTCACCCAGAGCCAAGGGCCGGTGCGGATAGTTCAGACTAAATCATTTAAGGAAGTGATTGAGATGTAAACTATGGAGGCTGAAGAAGGCTTCAGGAGGCTGAAGAAATTCGGCTTGTCACCAACCTATGGATTTAGAATGGATTCGGTATACAGCCAGATCAGTAGCGAAGAAGAATGTTATGCCTGCGCCACAGCAAAACCTCAGTTGACAACCATTCCCTTTCCATTTGATGGAATCGATGCACCCAGGGAATGGTCTGTGGTCAATCTGTTCATGAGGGCAGGGGAAGCTGGACAATGACAGTTGCATTGATCTGCATTATCTGTCCCCATGTGCCCATTACATCCAGACCTCCCCCTTTCATAGTTACAGGAAGACATTATTATTGTATGGCTTGATACATCACACAAGGATGGGACATAGGGAAATAAGAACATGCAATAGGACAGAGAACGTTACAACCGACAAGTCAATGAGGGACCAGAATGGGTGGTTGAGTTCCGAGGACTTTAGTAAGATAAAAGGCCTAGAGCGGATGTCTGGTGGTTTTGTGGAGGCATGAAGCTGTGGCCCAACCTGCCTACCAATTGGACCGGTATTTGTGCACTAGTGCAGTTAGGCAGGCCCTTCACTCTTATCAAACACAAAGACCTAGGGCCAGGTAGAAGAGAAAGAAGGCGTGATCCGTTAGGATCTTTTGAGAATAGAGTTTACATTGATAGCATTGTAGTTCCAAGGGGGGTACCTGATGAGTTCTGGATTGGAATCAAGCATCTTCTGGTGGTAACAGCTGCAAATAGTTTGATGGTACGGCAGAATAGAATAGCCTTGGATATGTTACTGGCTGAAAAGGGTGGGGGTGTATGCAGAATGTTGTACTTCCCAGATAACACAGATCCAGACGGATCAGTGACCAAGGCCCTGGCTGGTTAACCACATTAGCTCACGAAATGGCAGAGAACTCTGGGGTAGATAATGCTCTAACAAATTGGTTTGATAGTGTGTTTGGGAAATTGAAAAATGTCATAATCACTGTGTTGTGGGCAACTTTCACCTGTATGAGTGTTTTGGTTCTGTGTGGATGTTGTTTGGTCCCCTGTGTGAGAGGGTTGGTTACCAGGACTCTGGAGGTCAATGACTCAGCAGATGGTGAGGTACGGACCATTCCGAGCTCGGCCAGTGGGTTGTGAATACAGGCCTCCAGGTCTAGGAAGTGGCCCTGTTTCTTTTAACTACGAGGAGCCAATGTTGGATGAGACTATTTTTGATCTTTAAGACTGTTTTTATGAAGATTGTAATAAAAGCCTAACGGGAAGTGTTAGGATACTTAATGTAGGCCTATAACAGTCATTGATGGATAAGGAATGAAAATACATATCTTGGTTTTGTGAGGTTGATTTTGAGTGATTTTGATTAACAATATTAATACAAATAGATGTGTAATTTTTGTAGTTAATGTTTAGGCAATAATTAACAGTATTCCACCCTGTCACTGTATAACATATAAAATGTGTTTGAATCATAGCAGACAAGGAACTGTGGCAGACAACTTATGACCACTGTGAATCTGATAACAGGGAAGGGGATGTCTCTCCCCACCCAGAGAGGAGAAACCGTTGGGACTGCAATAGATTGTGTAACATATGGCAGGATATGATAAGCAATGTATTGGTCTGGATTATTCTTGTATACAATTGATATATCAGTGTGTAATATTTAGTCATTAAAGTGGTTATTAATGGGATTTATCTGTTAATTGAATGATTAGAATATTCATGAGCTCCCATATAATTGTATGGAATTGATTAGAATGTATAAAATTACCGCAATCCAATAAATGTGTGATTCTAGTCAGAATTATGGTAAAACAAAATATAGATAATGTTTGTCTTTGCATGCTATTTTAAAGACAGACTGCCTAGACAAAATTCGGCGCCGACCTGACTCGAGATTTGGGAGAGAACGGGGAGTTCGTCTCAAGGTCTCCCTAATCTCTGTCGGCTGGGTAGTGAGACAGTATGTGCGTATGATACCTTCTGTTAGTGTGAATGTGTGTGCGTAGCAGGACATTATGTGCTAATGTTAGTGTGAATGTGTGTGCGTATGGTTGTGTGAATGTGTTTGCGTGAGAAGCCAGTATAAAATGAATTGTTTTGTATTCTTGACTTTAAAACGTTCCCGTGAATAAACCTTATTGACTATTTTAGCTGGGCCTCTGTCTGCTTCATTTCTATCAGTATCTTACAAATCCTGATCTAGCAGACTGAGTAGTTTGATTGAATTGGTTTATGAAGATCGAGAACATAATTATCACAATCACACCATGAGTGGTTAATCATGAAACATACAACACCGTCATTCTTCTTGTTGGAGAGTTCTTTATTTCTGTTTGCACAATGTACTGAGAACCCAACTGGCTGTATGGACAGGGACAGTATATCTGGAGAGAGCCATGATTTCGTGAAACAAAGTATGTTATAATCCCTTGGAGCAGCTTCTGGGGCAAGTTCAATTTGCCTGGGGGGTGCGAACAAAGGATCAAATTCTGTAAAGTTTTATTTCTGGTCATAAAGCTTGTGAGTTACCGTCGCTCTGATATCCAAAAGTTGGTTGGTACACTGTTTAGAGTGAGCTCATTTTAGCTAAATCTATAATTTGTCATGACGATAAAAAAAAGGACGGATGTGTTCTAGACAAGTTTGGCCTTCCGGGCACTGGCTGGGCCACTCAAGGACATTCAGAGACTTGTTCCGAAGCCACTCCTGCATTGTCTTGGCTGTGTGCTTAAGGTCATTGTCCTGTTGGAAGGTGAACCTTCACCCCAGTCCTGAGCAGGTTTTCATCAAGGATCTTACTTTGCTCTGTTAATCTTTCCATCAATCCTGACTAGTCTCCCAGTCCCTGCCATTGAAAAACATCCCCACAGCATGATGCTGGCACCTCCACCACTCTTCACCATAGGGATGCTACTAGGTTTCCTCCAGATGTGACGCTTGGCATTCAGGCAAAAGAGTTTTGGTTTCATTACATTTACATTTACATTTAAGTCATTTAGCAGATGCTCTTATCCAGAGCGACTTACAAATTGGTGCATTCACCTTCTGACATCCAGTGGAACAGCCACTTTAAAATAGTGCATCTAAATCTTTTAAGGGGGGTGAGAAGGATTACTTTATCCTATCCTAGGTATTCCTTAAAGAGGTGGGGTTTCAGGTGTCTCCGGAAGGTGGTGATTGACGCGAGCTTCAACTGGAAGCCAGTGGAGAGAGCGGAGGAGCGGGGTGACGTGAGAGAACTTGGGAAGGTTGAACACCAGACGGGCTGCGGCGTTCTGGATGAGTTGTAGGGGTTTAATGGCACAGGCAGGGAGCCCAGCCAACAGCGAGTTGCAGTAATCCAGACGGGAGATGACAAGTGCCTGGATTAGGACCTGCGCCGCTTCCTGTGTGAGGCAGGGTCATACTCTGCGGATGTTGTAGAGCATGAACCTACAGGAACGGGCCACCGCCTTGATGTTAGTTGAGAACGACAGGGTGTTGTCCAGGATCACGCCAAGGTTCTTAGCGCTCTGGGAGGAGGACACAATGGAGTTGTCAACCGTGATGGCGAGATCATGGAACGGGCAGTCCTTCCCCGGGAGGAAGAGCAGCTCCGTCTTGCCGAGGTTCAGCACTGATATGTCTGCCAGACATGCAGAGATGCGATTAGCCACCTGGTCATCAGAAGGGGGAAAGGAGAAGATTAATTGTGTGTCGTCTGCATAGCAATGATAGGAGAGACCATGTGAGGTTATGACAGAGCCAAGTGACTTGGTGTATAGCGAGAATAGGAGAGGGCCTAGAACAGAGTCCTGGGGGACACCAGTGGTGAGAGCGCGTGGTGAGGAGACAGATTCTCGCCACGCCACCTGGTAGGAGCGACCTGTCAGGTAGGACGCAATCCAAGCGTGGGCCGCGCCGGAGATGCCCAACTCGGAGAGGGTGGAGAGGAGGATCTGGTGGTTCACAGTATCGAAGGCAGCCGATAGGTCTAGAAGGATGAGAGCAGAGGAGAGAGAGTTAGCTTTAGCAGTGCGGAGCGCCTCCGTGATACAGAGAAGAGCAGTCTCAGTTGAATGACTAGTCTTGAAACCTGACTGATTTGGATCAAGAAGGTCATTCTGAGAGAGATAGCGGGAGAGCTGGCCAAGGACGGCACGTTCAAGAGTTTTGGAGAGAAAAGAAAGAAGGGATACTGGTCTGTAGTTGTTGACATCGGAGGGATCGAGTGTAGGTTTTTTCAGAAGGGGTGCAACTCTCGCTCTCTTGAAGACGGAAGGGACGTAGCCAGCGGTCAGGGATGAGTTGATGAGCGAGGTGAGGTAAGGGAGAAGGTCTCCGGAAATGGTCTGAGAAGAGAGGAGGGGATAGGGTCAAGCGGGCAGGTTGTTGGGCGGCCGGCCGTCACAAGACGCAAGATTTCATCTGGAGAGAGAGGGGAGAAAGAGGTCAGAGCACAGGGTAGGGCAGTGTGAG
>NW_026287924.1:0-2498 GCF_023373465.1 Oncorhynchus keta | reverse complement strand
GGATCAGGTATCAGTTAATATGGGGAGGAAGAAACCCTGTGTATTCTGCAACCAGGATCAGGTATCAGTTAATATGGGGAGGAAGAAACCCTGTGTATTCTGCAACCAGGATCAGGTATCAGTCAATATGGGGAGGAAGAAACCCTGTGTATTCTGCAACCAGGATCAGGTATCAGTTAATATGGGGAGGAAGAAACCCTGTGTATTCTGCAACCAGGATCAGGTATCAGTCAATATGGGGAGGAAGAAACCCTGTGTATTCTGCAACCAGGATCAGGTATCCAGTCAATATGGGGAAGGAGAAACCCGTGTATTCTGCACCAGGATCAGGTATCAGTCAATATGGGAAGGAGAAACCCTGTGTATTCTGCACTAGGATCAGGTATCAGTCAATATGGGGAAGGAGAAACCCTGTGTATTCTGCACCAGGATCAGGTATCAGTCAATATGGGGAAGGAGAAACCCTGTGTATTCTGCACCAGGATCAGGTATCAGTCAATATGGGGAAGGAGAAACCCTGTGTATTCTGCACCAGGATCAGGTATCAGTCAATATGGGGAAGGAGAAACCCTGTGTATTCTGCACCAGGATCAGGTATCAGTCAATATGGGGAAGGAGAAACCCTGTGTATTCTGCAACCAGGATCAGGTATCAGTCAATATGGGGAGGAAGAAACCCTGTGTATTCTGCAACCAGGATCAGGTATCAGTCAATATGGGGAGGAAGAAACCCTGTGTATTCTGCACCAGGATCAGGTATCAGTTAATATGGGGAGGAAGAAACCCTGTGTATTCTGCAACCAGGATCAGGTATCAGTCAATATGGGGAGGAAGAAACCCTGTGTATTCTGCAACCAGGATCAGGTATCAGTCAATATGGGGAGGAAGAAACCCTGTGTATTCTGCAACCAGGATCAGGTATCAGTCAATATGGGGAGGAAGAAACCCTGTGTATTCTGCAACCAGGATCAGGTATCAGTCAATATGGGGAGGAAGAAACCCTGTGTATTCTGCAACCAGGATCAGGTATCAGTCAATATGGGGAGGAGAAACCCTGTGTATTCTGCACCAGGATCAGGTATCAGTCAATATGGGGAGGAGAAACCCTGTGTATTCTGCACTAGGATCAGGTATCAGTCAATATGGGGAGGAGAAACCCTGTGTATTCTGCACTAGGATCAGGTATCAGTCAATATGGGGAGGGAGAAACCCTGTGTATTCTGCACCAGGATCAGGTATCAGTCAATATGGGGAAGGAGAAACCCTGTGTATTCTGCACCAGGATCAGGTATCAGTCAATATGGGGAAGGAGAAACCCTGTGTATTCTGCACTAGGATCAGGTATCAGTCAATATGGGGAGGAGAAACCCTGTGTATTCTGCACTAGGATCAGGTATCAGTCAATATGGGGAAGGAGAAACCCTGTGTATTCTGCACCAGGATCAGGTATCAGTCAATATGGGGAAGGAGAAACCCTGTGTATTCTGCACTAGGATCAGGTATCAGTCAATATGGGAAGGAGAAACCCTGTGTATTCTGCACCAGGATCAGGTATCAGTCAATATGGGGAAGGAGAAACCCTGTGTATTCTGCACTAGGATCAGGTATCAGTCAATATGGGGAAGGAGAAACCCTGTGTATTCTGCACCAGGATCAGGTATCAGTCAATATGGGAAGGAGAAACCCTGTGTATTCTGCACTAGGATCAGGTATCAGTCAATATGGGGAAGGAGAAACCCTGTGTATTCTGCACTAGGATCAGGTATCAGTCAATATGGGGAGGAGAAACCCTGTGTATTCTGCACTAGGATCAGGTATCAGTCAATATGGGGAAGGAGAAACCCTGTGTATTCTGCACCAGGATCAGGTATCAGTCAATATGGGGAAGGAGAAACCCTGTGTATTCTGCACTAGGATCAGGTATCAGTCAATATGGGGAAGGAGAAACCCTGTGTATTCTGCACCAGGATCAGGTATCAGTCAATATGGGGAGGGAGAAACCCTGTGTATTCTGCACCAGGATCAGGTATCAGTCAATATGGGGAGGGAGAAACCCTGCGTATTCTGCACCAGGATCAGAGTATCAGTCAATATGGGGAGGAGAAGCCCTGTGTATTCTGCACCAGGATCAGGTATCAGTCAATATGGGGAAGGAGAAACCCTGTGTATTCTGCACCAGGATCAGGTATCGGTCACTATGAGGAGGAGAAACCCTGTGTATTCTGCACCAGGATCAGGTATCAGGTCAGTATGGGGAGGGAGAAACCCTTGTGTATTCTGCACCAGGATCAGGTATCAGTCAATATGGGGAGGGAGAAACCCTGTGTATTCTGCACCAGGATCGGGGTATCAGTCACTATGGGGAGGGAGAAACCCAGTATTCTGCACACCAGGGTCAGAGTATCAGTCAATATGGGGGAAGAGAGCCCATGTATCTCGGTAGCCTGGGATCAGAGTATCAGTCAATATGGGGAAGGAGAAACCCTGTGTATTCTGCAC
>NW_026287923.1:0-8651 GCF_023373465.1 Oncorhynchus keta | reverse complement strand
CCTCCTCTCTCCCCCTTTAGCATCCCTCCCCTCAGCCCAGCACACAGCATGTCATTAGTATCAAAGTGCTAGCTAAGCTACCACCCACAGTTGGCTGCCTGGCTAACTGCTGGAGAGGCTGGTAAAAACACAGGTTAGCCTATAAAAACACACAGATTTCACAGACCCCTGACTTGAGGCCAGACACAAGACACTTAAGTGAGATAAGGTGGATATGGGTCATTAACGTTGTGAAGATTTAATCCTGTTGCTTCAATTATTAGCCTGTTAGTGGCCAGCCTGTTAGTGGCCAGCCTGTTAGTGGCCAGCCTGTTAGTGGCCAGCCTGTTAACTTGCACGATTCTTGCCATTCTCCTTGGACCTCTCATCAACGAGCTGTTTTCAGCCACAGAACTGCCGCTGACTGGATGGTTTTTGTTTGTCGCACCATTGTCGGTGAACCCTAAAGAGTCCGTGGGAGAGAACCATTTTCGGTGAACCCTAGAAAGTCCGTGGGAGAGAACCATTTTCGGTGAACCCTAGAGAGTCCGTGGGAGAGAACCATTTTCGGTGAACCCTAGAGAGTCCGTGGGAGAGAACCATTTTCGGTGAACCCTAGAGAGTCCGTGGGAGAGAACCATTTTCGTGAACAGGGTGGTGTACCTAATAAACTGAGTGTATAGTGGCATCACTATTAGCTCCATGAAATCTGCAACGACATGGGTCATCTGTCAAGTCAGGTGACTGTCTGTCTACCAATGAGAGAAGCTTTGATGTGCTGCCTCACCTGATGTGGACACCTCAGCCAAATGACCTTCTCCAGCAGCCTGACTCAAGCAGAATCGTTTGGTCGCCTGGTTCCATCCCTGTGTGTGGGTGTGTGTGTGTGACCCTCCCAGAGGGTGATTTATGACTTTGCTGAGCAATACTTAGAAATGTCCTCCTGCCTCCCCACATCCTATCCCCTTCCCCATGCTCCTCAGCCCCTCTCCTGCCTGCACCTGCACCTCCAGCCAGGTGAAGATCTAAGGAGCTGTAGAGAACAGAGAGATACACAGCATGACCAAAAGCATGTGGACACCTGCTTGGACACCTGCTCGTAACATCTCATTCCAAAATCATTGGCACTAATATGGACTTGGTCCTCCCTTTTCTGCTATAACATCCTCCACTCTTCTGGGAGGGCTTTCCACCAGGTGTTGGAACATTTCTGCTGGGACTTGCTTCCATTCAACCACAAGAGCATTAGTGAGGTCGGGCACTGATGTTGGGCGATTAGGGCCCGGCTCGCAGTCAGCGTTCAAATTCATCCCAATGGTGTTTGATGGGGTTGAGGTCAGGGGCTCCACACGGATCTCGACAAACTCTTTCTGTATGGACCTCGCTTTTACATGGGGGCATTGTCATGCTGAAACAGGAAAAGGCCTTTCCCCAAACTGTTGCCACAAAGTTGGAAGCACAGAATCGCCTACAATGTCAATGCCTAGCCAGAACCATGAAAAACAGCACCAGACCATTATTCCTCTTCCACCAAACTTTGCAGTTGGCACTATACATTGGGACAGGTAGCCAAACCCAGATTCATCTGTCGGATTGCCAGATGGTGAAGCGTGATTCATCACTCCAATGGCAGCCGACGCTTGTCATTGTGCATGTTAATCTTAGGCTTGTGTTGGCTGCTCGGCCATGGAAACCCATTTCATGAAGCTCCAGACAAACAGTTATTGTGCTGACGTTGCTTCCAGAGGCAGTTTGGAACTCGGTAGTGAGTGTTGCAACTGAGGACAGATGACTCTTATGCACTACACGCTCAGCACTCGGCAGTCCTGTTCTGTGAGCATGTGTGGCCTACTACTTCGGCGGCAGAGCCGTTGTTCTCCTAGACGTTTCTCCTAGATGTTTCTACCCTAGACGTTGCTCTTAAACATTTCTAGAATAACAGCATTTACAGTTGCCTGGGGCAGCTATAGCAGGGCCGAATTGGACAAACTGACTTCATGGAGAGGTGGCATCCAATGAAGGTTCCACGTTGAAATTCACTGATTTCTTCATTAAGGCCATTCTACTGACATTGTTTTTCCTATGGAGATTGCATGGCGATGTGCTCGATTTTATACACCTGTCAACAACAGGTGTGGCTGAAATAGCAGAATCCACTAATTTGAGGTGGTGTCCACATACTTTTGTAAATATAGTTTACTAGCAGCAGCACAGGCTTGACTGACTTGACTGTTCACAGGAAAGAAGACAGTACTCCATTTTCCGTACTGATCTGAGTGAGAGAACACTTAGACTATAGCCTCTGTTTATTACCATTTTTAAACTACTGAGCCAAGCCTAAACAAATACTTCACATTCATTTTTTATTTTATTTAACCTTATTTAACTAGGAAAGTCAGTTAAGAACAAATGTATATTTACAATGACGGCCTACACCGCCAAACCCAGACGACGCCAAATAATTATGTGCCGCCCTATGGCGGTTAGGGTTGCAAAGGGATTAGGGTTGCAAAGGGTCGGAAAATTCTAGGTCTTGGGGATAGTTTAACCAAAATATGCTACAATTCAATGGAATTGCAACCCTCTTCATGCACAGTGCATTCTTCCATCACATGTACAGCTGATTCTCAAGATCTTTCACACTAATGAGATGCTATTGAGCCCACACTACTACCTTGTCAGAGCCAAGGACTTCATGCTTTCTGGTACATTGTGATTACAATACTGGGTGGGGTGAATATATTTTATATGACATACATAATTTTTAGTTAACTAGTATATAGTAGCCTACTACAAAGTGTGTTTAAATCATTTCTAACTTGTTAACAATTTCTGCTAGTTAGTTTTTGCTACCATGTGGGTTTTAGCTTGCTTGAGCCTGCTAACTGAGGAGTGTTAATTCTCCTATTTCCATACATGCTTTATTTAAAACATGTATCTTACAAAGGAGTTGTTTAATCTAACTGTTTAACTATTTATCTGTACATGGAATTGTATGGTTTTTAAACTCAATCTTTACAGAAATGCCACTGCACTATCTGATGTGTGGAGACATTTCACTGCAGCTAATGTAGAAGGAAAAGCTATGTATATTTGCAAATACTGGGCCAAATTATAGGTAAAGAATGCAACAAAGATGCAGAATCATCTGGCCAAGTGCATAAAGTTCCCTCAGCGCTCACAACAAGCAACCTCTGACAGAAGTCCCTCACTTCTATTCGAGGTGAAAATGATGGATCAGACACCTTATCGATAGCAACAGCTCATGTCCCTCCTGGAATCAAACACCTCCTCCCTCCTGGAATCAAACACCTTATTGATAGCAACAGCTCATGTCCTCCTGAATCAGACACCTTATTGATAGCAACAGCTCATGTCCTCCTGAAATCAGACACATTATCGATAACAACAGCTCATGTCCTCCTGGAATCAGACACCTTATCGATAGCAACAGCTCATGTCCTCCTGGAATCAGACACAGCTCATCGAATAGCAACAGCTCATGTCCTCCTGGAATCAGACACCTTATCGATAACAACAGCTCATGTCCTCCTGGAATCAGACACATTATCGATAACAACAGCTCATGTCCTCCTGGAATCAGACACCTTATCGATAACAACAGCTCATGTCCTCCTGGAATCATACGTTTCTTTACTCAATGGAGGAACGCAGTCAGAGAAATGCTAATGAATGTCTTGCTCGAGCTGTGTATGCAACTGGTCCACCTCTGATGCTCACAGGAAATGTGTATTGGAAGAGATTTCGAATGTTCTTGGCCCAGCATACACCCCTCCAACCAGACATGCTTTATCTACTCATTTGCTGGATGCAGAGTTCAAGTGAAGGTCAAGCAAATCATAGAGAAAGCAGCTTATATTGCAATCATCTCTGAGAAGTTGTCGAATGTTCATGGGCAAGGAATAATTAACTACATCATCTCCACCCCTCAACCAGTATTCTACAAGAGCACAGACACAAGGGACAACAGACACATCGGTCTCTTCATTGCAGATGGGCTGAGATGGGCAGTCATCAATGACCTTGGGCCACAAAAGGTATTGCATTGGTGACAGACAACGCTGCGAACATGAAGACTGCTTGGTCTAAAGTGGAGAAGTCCTACCCTCACATCACACCCATTGGCTATGCTGCTCATGCATTTATTCTGCTCCTCAAGGACATCATGGCACTGAAAACAATGGATACACTCTACAAGAGAGCCAAGGAAATGGTTAGGTATTTGAAGGGTCATCAAGTTATAGCAGCAATCTACCTCACCAAGCAAAGTGAGAAGAATAAGAGCACCACATTGAAGCTGCCCAGCAGCACCCGTTGGGGTGGTGTTGTCATCATGTTTGACAGTCTCCTGAGGGGAAGGAGTCTCTCCAAGAAATGGCCATATCACAGTCTGCCGATATGGACAGCCCCATCAAGAGGATCCTCGTGGATGATGTATTTTGGGAGAGAGTGGTAAGTAGCCTGAAACTCCTGAAAACTATAGCAGTAGCCATTGCATGGATTGAGGGAGACAATGCCATCCTGTCTGATGTTCAGACTCTGCTTGCAGATGTAAGAGAAGAAATCCGTACTGCCCTGCCCACTTCACTGGTGCTCCAAGCAGAGGAAACTGCAGGTCTGAAATACATCAAAAAGCGTGAAGACTTCTGCCTGAAGCCCATACACGCCACAGCGTACATCTTGGACCCCAAGTATGCTGGCAAGATCATCCTGTCTTGTGCAGAGCTCAACAAGACCTATGGTGTTATCACTACCATATCTCGCCACCTTGGCCTGGGATGAGGGAAAGGTTATTGGCAGTCTGGCGAAGTACACTTCCAAACAAGGGCTTTGGGATGGAGATATGCCATAAGCAATATGGCAGTTGTGCCAACATACAGTATCTCATCAGCTACCTGGTGGAAGGGATCTGAGGCTCTTTCCCTGTTGCCTCCATCATCCTCCAAATCCCACAAACATCATCCACCTCAGAGCTCAACTGGTCTTTGTTTGGGAACAGACACACCAAAGCACACAACAGGCTGACCAATACAAGGGTTGAAAAATTGGTGGCCATCCGGGCAAATTTGAGGCTTTTTGAGCCTGACAACGAGCCATCCTCAACAGGGTTGGAAAGTGACAGTGAAGATGAGGCCTCAGAGTCTGATGATCAAGCGGTGGACATTGAGGAGATCCAGGGAGAAGACATGGAAGCCTGAGAGGAAAACAACCAAAGCTTTAGTTTCTAGACTATCATTTTACAGAAGATGAATGTTGAAAATGTTTTTGGGAGATGCGATGGATCATTGGGGATCATTCAATATTCCCTTTCTTTTGTTAAGTGAAATCATCCCATGTGAAGAGTCAACTCATTTAATTAAAGTTAAATTCTTGACTAAACAGTTTTTTATATTTCTATTGGAAGGATTTAATCATTTGCAATTATGTCTACTTATGGTAAGGTAAAAGGTTTATGTTTCTGTCCATATGATATGGTAAATATATCAATGCGAAAACATCTACATTTAAATGTTATTAATTAGCATATATTTCCATTAATTCCCATATATTCCCATTAATTCCCACAGAAAGTTTCCACCTCTGAATATTCCCCAAAATGTGCAAACCCTAGTTGTGATACAGCCTGGATTCGAACAAGGGTGTCTGTAGTGATGCTTCTAGCACTGAGATGCAGTGCCTTAGACCGCTGTGCCACTCTGGATCCATGGGGTGGTAGAGGTTGGGTTCAGCGAGATCTAACACCTTCTGCCACCACTTAAGAGGCGTTAGAGACCGGTGCAGCCAAGCAGAGCAGAGATGTGAGATAATTACACACACAGCCCTTATCAGACGACATTACCCTCACAATATAATCTCCCAGATCCTTCAGGGCATGTTTAAAGGGCTTTTTGCTACCAGATCCTTCATGGCAGGATTAAAGGGCTTTGCTACCAGATCCTTCAGGGCAGGATTAAAGGGCTTTGCTACCAGATCCTTCAGGGCAGGATTAAAGGGCTTTGCTACCAGATCCCTCATGGCAGGATTAAAGGGCTTTGCTCCTATATCCTCCAGGCCAGGATTAAAGGGCTTTGCTACCAGATCCTTCAGGCTGGATTAAAGGGCTTGCTACCAGATCCTTCAGGGCAGGATTAAAGGGCTTTGCTACCAGATCCTTCAGGGCTGGATTAAAGGGTTTTATACCAGATCCTTCAGGGCTGGATTAAAGGGTTTTGCTACCAGATCCTTCAGGGGGCTTTACTACCAGATACTTCAGGGCAGGATTAAAGGGCTTTGCTCCCAGATCCTTCAGGGCAGGATTAAAGGGTTTGCTACCAGATCCTTCAGGGCAGGATTAAATGGTTTGCTACCAGATCCTTCAGTGCAGGATTAAAGGGCTTTGCTACCTGATCCTTCAGGGCAGTTTTAAAGGGCTTTGCTACCAGATCCTTCAGGGCAGGATTAAAGGGCTTTGCTACCAGATCCTTCAGGGCAGGATTAAAGGGTTTTGCTACCAGATCCTTCAGGGCAGGATTAAAGGGCTTTGCTACCAGATCCTTCATGGCAGGATTGAAGGGCTTTGCCCAGATCCTTCAGGGCAGGATTAAAGGGCTTTTGCCACCAGATCCTTCAGGCAGGATTAAAGGGCTTGCTACCAGATCCTTCAGGGCAGGGGATTAAAGGGCTTTGCTACCAGATCCTCCAGGGCTGGATTAAAGTGCTTGCTACCAGATCCTTCAGGGCAGGATTAAAGGGCTTTACTACCAGATCCTTCAGGGCAGGATTAAAGGGCTTGCTTCCCAGATCCTTCAGGGCAGATTAAAGGGTTTGCTACCAGATCCTTCAGGGCAGGATTAAAGGGCTTTGCTACCAGATCCTTCAGGCAGGATTAAAGGGTTTTGCTACCAGATCCTTCAGGGTAGGATTAAAGGGCTTTGCTACCAGATCCTTCAGGGCTGGATTAAAGGGGCTTTGCTCCAGATCCTTCAGGGCAGGATTAAAGGGCTTGCTACCAGATCCTTCAGGCAGGATTGGGGGGCTTTTGCCTTTACTAGACCTTCATGGCAGGATTAAAGGGTTTTTGTGCTACCAGATCCTCCAGGGCAGATTAAAGGGCTTCACTACCAGATACTTCAGGGCAGGATGTGCGGGCTTTGCTACCAGATCCTTCAGGGCAGGATTAAAGGGCTTTGCTACCAGATCCTTCAGGGCAGGATTAAAGGGCTTTGCTACCAGATCCTTCAGGGCAGGATTAAAGGGCTTTTCTACCAGATCCTTCAGGCAGGATTAAAGGGGCTTTGCTCCCAGATCCTTCAGGGCAGGATTAAAGGGCTTTGCCCCAGATCCTTCAGGGCTGATTAAAGGGCTTTGCTACCAGATCCTTCAGTGCAGATTAAAGGGCTTTGCTACTCAGATCCTTCAGGGCAGTTTTAAAGGGCTTGCTACCAGATCCTTCAGTGCAGGGATTAAAGGGCTTTGCTACCAGATCCTCCAGGGCTGGATTAAAGGGCAATGGATTAAAGGGCCAGATCCTTCATGGCAGGATTAAAGGGTTTTGCTACCAGATCCTTCAGGGCAGGGATTAAAGGGCTTTGCTACCAGATCCCAGGGCAGGATTAAAGGGGCTGGTTCTATAGATCCTTCAGGGCAGGGATTAAAGGGCTTTACTACCAGATCCTTCATGGCAGATATTAAAGTGGCTGTCACCAGATCCTTCAGGGCAGGATTAAAGGGCTTGCTAACAGATCTTTCATAGGGCTGCTGGATTAAAGGGCTTTGCTACCAGATCCTTCAGGGCAGGATTAAAGGGTTTGCTCCCAGATCCTTCAGGGCAGGATTAAAGGGTTTGCTACCAGATCCTTCAGGGCAGGGATTAAAGGGCTTTGCTACCAGATCCTTCAGTGGCAGGATTACAGATCCTTCAGGTTTTTGCTACCAGATCCTCAGGGCAGGATTAAAGGGCTTTGCTACCAGATCCTTCAGGGGCAGGATTAAAGGGCTTTGCTACCAGATCCTTCAGGGCAGGATTAAAGGGGCTTGCTACCAGATCCCCTTCAGGGGGGCTTTGCTACCAGATACTTCAGTGCAGGATTAAAGGGCTTTGCTCCCAGATCCTCCAGGGCAGGATTAAAGGGCTTTGCTACCAGATCCTCCAGGGCAGGATTTTAAAGGGCTTTGCTACCAGATCCTTCAGGGCAGGATTAAAGGGCTTTGCTACCAGATCCTTCAGGCAGTTTTAAAGGGCTTTGCTACCAGATCCTTCAGGGCTGATTAGCATACATAACAGATCTCTAGTGAGGATTGTGCGCTGTTCCCAGATCCTTCATAGGCAGGATTAAAGGGTTTTCTACCAGATCCTTTCCAGGTTGACTAGCGGCTTTGCCACCAGATCCCAGCAGGATTAAAGGGCTTTGCTACCAGATCCTTCAGGGCAGGATTAAAGGGCTTGCTACCAGATACTTCAGGCTGATTAAAGGGCTTTGCTACCAGATCCTTCAGGGCAGGATTAAAGGGCTTGCTACCAGATCATGGGCAGTTTTAAGGGCTTTGCTACCAGATCCTTCAGTGCAGGATTAAGAGGCTTTGCTACCAGATCCCTTCAGGGCTGGATTAAAGGGCTTGCTACCAGATCCTTCCTGGCGGGATTAAAGGGCTTGCTACCAGATCCTTCAGGG